>NC_091128.1:169908743-170188743 GCF_040183065.1 Periplaneta americana
ATGAAAAATGAGTAAATTAAAAAAATATATATATATTTATAACACTCTGTGATATGTGTGGAATTCATAGCATAACATTTTGTGGGTATTTGTGTCCTTATCAGATGTGTAGTCGCCATTTTTAAACTTCCTGCGTTATGGATTTTTAAATCACTCGCCCACTTTTATTGTTGTTTCCGGTAAATTAGATTTTCAAAAAAGATTTTTTTTTCTTTAAAATACCCTTTGATATGTGTGGAATGCATTGCACAACATTTTGTGGGTATTTGTGCCCTTATCTGATGTTGAGACGTCATTTTTAAACTTCCTGCGCTATGGATTTTTAAATCACAAGCCCGCCTTCATCGGTTTCCAGTAACTTCATTTTTTTTTTTGCTACATTGCCAGACAAAAATAGATATCATTTTCTGAACTATTAAAGATACATGCATGAAATTTAGAACACACATTCTTTAGACTATTAGGAAACGTTTCTCTGTAACAGAATTTTGTTAATTGATTTAGTTTAAAAAAATACGTCCGTTTGCAAGAAGGAAATCAGGAAATTGTTATTAAATTTTAATTATATATATTATTTTAATGTACCGAAGTACATATGATATTTCCATGCAGATATTCTGCGTCATCATACGATGAAAGAGTAATGGAACGGAGAAAAATTCTCTCCGGCGCCGGGATTTGAACCCGGGTTTTCAGCTCTACGTGCTGATGCTTTATCCACTAAGCCACACCGGATACAACTCCGACGCCGGTTAGAATCGTCTCAGATTAAGCTCCAACTCTTGGGTTCCCTCTAGTGGCCGCCCTCTGCACTACGTCATAGATGTCTATGAACGCAGGGCCGAAGTCCACACATGTGCTGAGGTGCACTCGGTATGAGTGACTAGTTGGCCGGGATCCGACGGAATAAGCGCCGTCTTAAATCACGAAGTGATTTACGCATGTCATATATATATTATTTTAATGTACAGAAGTACATATGATATTTCCATGCAGATATTCTGCGTCATCATACGATGGAGCTTAATCTGAGACGATTCTAACCGGCGTCGGAGTTGTATCCGGTGTGGCTTAGTGGATAAAGCATCAGCACGTAGAGCTGAAAACCCGGGTTCAAATCCCGGCGCCGGAGAGAATTTTTCTCCGTTCCATTACTCTTTCATCGTATAAATTTTAATTGCTTATTTTACAAACGTAGGGACTAATATTAAAATTCTGTTACAGACAGTTTATAGAACATGCTATTGCAAATACATTGCAAAAAACTGTTTGAATCTATCTTTAAAAACGGTTTAGATATATCGGTTTTAGCACAATTCTGTATTGGGTATATATATATATATATATATATTTTTTTTCAAATTTGGGCCCCCAAATAATTTTTTTTTATATTTTTATTTGGTTGAGTTGCCACAGCTATGAGCTCTCTACATACAAAAAATTAATATTTTACACCAAATAGGAAAAAAGTTAAAAAAAAATAACATCCTCTCCCCTTAAGTGTCCGAGGTTTAATATTCATGTATTTCAAAACTCATTTTTATGACTTATCTTCTTTTTCACAATTACCATCGAATTGTACAGTTTTATTTTATGTTACATAAAATAAGCACAATAATTTTATACCAGGGTTCAAGCCATAGTCGCATTTCTCGCATTTTCCTACTCGACTTCTAAAAATGCAACATTTCAGTGTACATATGCAAAAATTTGACAACACAGGACTTCGGAAACGAAGATGGCAATAGGGAAAATGAAATCAGAGATGTGTTTGAACTAAACTGAATTTAAATGAAATGCTAATGGCATGGGCAATGTTCAAAAAGGTATTGAACAATAAATGTTCAGGAATGGATTTCAAAGAGTTGGTGCAATTCATGTAAGTTAAGTGAACAATTTCTTCTAATTGATTTATATAATTTCATCGCATACTGTAGGTAAATTGTGAACGAGAATTTAGTCGCATGAATCTTCTAAAAACTGGAATTAGAAACTGCTTCTCACTAAAAAAAAAAAAAAAAAAAAAAAAAAAAAAGTTAGCACTCTGCTGGCAATAAATCTTGAAGGGCCCATTAGTAAATAATTTCAATATTTAGAGTGTCCATAATAGTAATATGCGTTACAAGAGCGGTATGTTGAAGTTTTCATGTTCGAGGAAAAGTTTGAAAAAGCGAAACGTAGTTGAGCTTTTTTAATTTCCGAGAATTGAAAGAAAACATACCGCTCGTGTATCGTACATTATTTTGTGCGAAGATCGTTTATTACACAGCCTACCTTAAAGAGGAATTTCTAATTAGTTGCAATGAAATCTCCATCTTGGTTTCTGTTCAATGACGGCAATTTTGGAAAACAAAAATATCTATCTTCAACATTGTTGCTTTAAAATGTTTTCTGTGTTTACTATACTCCAGCAGGCCGTGATATACGTCTGTCTTTTTTTTCCCAGTCTATAAATGCGAACTTAAAACAAACGACTTCCTTAATGTTACATGCATCACGAAATGCAGTAACTTTAGTGGAGTTGTAGAGTTTACTTAATTTTTGACAAATATTTAAAAACAATAATTAACAGTGCAATTTAGGTGAAATTGCAGTGGTAAGTTTCCAATTTATAATTATTACTATATTGAACGTCTCTAAAATAATATGTTAAAAGCCTAAAGCAGTAAAATCAATATGTCACTTAAGCGGTAAGAAGAGGGAAATTGTCATGTGTGTTCGGTTGGGAAGCTTTTATCATCGAGTTTGCTGTCAAAAAATCTGAAAGTTATGATTTATAAAACAGTTATATTACCGATTGTTCTTTATGGTTGTGAAACTTCGACTCTCGCTTTGAGAGAGGAAATAAGTTAAGGGTGTTTGAGAATAATGTTCTTAGGAAAATATTTGGGGCTAAGAGGGATGAAGTTACAGGATAATGGAGAAAGTTACACAACATAGAACTGCACGCATTGTATTCTTCACCTGACATAATTAGGAACATTAAATCCAGACGATTGAGATGGGCAGGGCATGTAGCACGTATGGGCGAATCCAGAAATGCATACACAGTGTTAGTTGGGAGGCTGGAGGGAAAAAGACCTTTAGGGAGGCCGAGACGTAGATGGGAAGATAATATTAAAATGGATTTGAGGGAAGTGGGATATGATGATAGAGAATGGATTAATCTTGCTCGGTATAGGGACCAATGGCGGGCTTATGTGAGGGCGGCAATGAACCTCCGGGTTCCTTAAAAGCCAGTAAGTAAGTAAGTTTGGAAAGATTAAACTGAACTTTTGTAAAAACGATTTGTGAATACATTCATTGAATTTCTCGTTAAAAATATGCAGTACAATTACAAAACGAGTCTTTTGCGTATTTGTACACCTATTTGTGACAAAGAAGCAAATTTAAAAGCGTTAGAAATCAATGTTTTGCATAACCTGTTGATTATCTTCTTGAACTCAGTTAACAGTGCGTCGACCTGTGGAGTCGGGCAGTGCGATGCATTGATACCATTATGTACGAAGCGCCCCCATGTCCCTGTGGACGGTTGATAACTATCCTTGCGATTACATACAAGTAAGCAAAAATCATTTCCAGCCATTAACACACTTAAGCCATAGCCTCAAAAGACAGATTAACTTACTATTAACTACTATTGCAGGTAGAGGTAGGGTATCCCACTACAAATTCAACGATCCTGGTTTCATTGGCGGCAGAGAATGGAGAAGTATCTTTATTAAACATAATGTATAGAACTTGTCCACTCTTTTTGTCCTTTACACAGATCTACAGTGATTTTGCTTAATTACTTACTTACTGACTGACTGATGACTGACTGACTGACTGACAGACTTACTTACTTACTTACTGACTTACTTACTTACTGACTTACTTACTTACTGCCTTTAAGGAACCCGGAGGTTCTTTGCCGCCCTCACATAAGCCCGCCATTGGTCCCTATCCTGAGCAAAATTAATCCATTCTCTATCATCATATCCCTCCTCCCTCAAATCCATTTTAATATTATCTTCCCATCTACGTCTCGGCCTCCCTAAAGGTCTTTTTCCCTATGGCCTCCCAACTAACACTCTATATGCATTTCTGAATTCGCCCATACGTGCTACATGCCCTGACTATCTCAAACGTCTGGATTTAATGTTCCTAATTATGTCAGGTGAAGAATACAATGCGTGCAGTTCTGTGTTGTGTAACTTTCTCCATTCTCCTGTAACTTCATCCCTCTTAGCCCCAAATATTTTCCTAAGCACCTTATTCTCAAACACCCTTAATCTCTGTTCCTCTCTCAAAGTGAGAGTCCAAGTTTCACAACCATACAGAAGAACCGGTAATATAACTGTTTTATAAATTCTAACTTTCAAATTTTTTGACAGCAGACTGGATGATAAAAGCTTCTTAACCGAATAATAACAAGCATTTCCCATATTTATTCTGCGTTTAATTCCCTCTCAAGTATCATTTATATTTGTTACTGTTGCTCCCAGATATTTGAACTTCTCCACCTCTTCAAAATATAAATTTCCAATTTTTATATTTCCATTTAGTACAATATTCTCGTCACGAGACATAATCATATACTTTGTCTCTTCGGGATTTACTTCCAAACCTATCTCTTTACTTGCTTCCAGTAAAATTCCCGTGTTTTCCCTAATCGTTTGTGTATTTTCTCCTAACATATTCACGTCATCCGCATAGACAAGACGGTGATTTTGCTACTGAACAAAAACAAGTGTACCAACTCTAATTTGAGTGTGCTGATTACAGATATAAAGTCTGTTTCTTTCTAACGAGTCACAATTTTAAAATACTAGCATTTTTAATTCTTACATTTTTAATACATTTATATACATTTTATTTATTTTCTTGTGATTTTGCTACTGAACAAGTGTACTAACCCTAATTTGACTGTACTGATTACAAATCTGAAGTCCTTTTTTTCTATCACGCCATAATTTTAAAATAATAACATTTTTAATTTTTAATTATGATAAAACACGGAAATTTTACTTGAAGCAAGTAAAGCGATAGGTTTGGAAGTAAATCCCGAAAAGACAAAGTATATGATTAGGCCTATGTCTCGTGAACAGAATATTCTACGAAATGGAAATATAAAAATTGGAGATTTATCCTTCGAAGAGGTGGAAAAATTCAAATATCTTGGAGCAACAGTAACAAATATAAATGACACTCGGGAGGAAATTAAACGCAGAATAAATATGGGAAATGCCTGTTATTATTCGGTTGAGAAGCTCTTATCATCCAGTCTGCTGTCCAAAAATCTGAAAGTTAGAATTTATAAAACAGTTATATTACCGGTTATTCTGTATGGTTGTGAAACTTGGACTCTCACTCTGAGAGAGGAACATAGGTTAAGGGTGTTTGAGAATAAGGTGCTTAGGAAAATATCTGGGGCTAAGCGGGATGAAGTTACAGGAGAATGGAGAAAGTTACACAACACAGAACTGCACGCATTGTATTCTTCACCTGACATAATTAGGAACTTAAAATCCAGATGTTTGAGATGGGCAGGGCATGAAGCACGTATGGGCGAATCCAGAAATGCATATAGAGTGTTAGTTGGGAGACCGGAGGGAAAAATACCTTTAGGGAGGCCGAGACGTAGATGGGAGGATAATATTAAAATGGATTTGAGGGAGGTGGGGTGTGATGATAGAGACTGGATTAATCTTGCACAGGATAGGGACCGATGGCGGGCTTATGAGAGGGCGGCAATGAACCTTCGGGTTCCTTAAAAGCCATTTCTAAGTAAGTAAGTAATTATGATGTGTGACACTACGTTCAGTTCAAAACTGATGCTCTTGAACTCTAAGTTTGGGACACATTAGTACTAATGTTAACTAGGTTTTTAGGAAATTATGGAGCTGATAATTATGCTGATCTAGTATATAACATGCTTAGAGCACTTCAGAATCTAGGTTGTCGCACTTTCTTCATTCGCATCTTGACTTTTTTTCCATTAAATCGGCGCTCTAAGTGGCGAACATGGTGAGAGGTTCCGTCAGGACATATTAACGATGGAATGCAGGTACCAGGGTCAATACGGTCCGAGCATGATGGGTGATTTTTACTTGTTACTACAGCGATCAACCACATGCCAACGTAAGCGGAAAAGCAAAGGTCTCAAGCACTTTTAACAGAGTTTTTAGTGCTTAGCCTACTACATATTGTAAATGTATATTTTCTTATAAATGTATTTAAAATAAAATAATACAATTTACAAAGAATATGTACGAACTAAGCTCAATTTATATCTCTGACTTTACGGTACAGGTATATACTGAATATTAAGATTCAGAATTAATGTTACAGTCCCTTAACTCAGAAACCTGACGTACTATGATAAGTCTGATTACAGATCTAGAATCAGCGCATCAATTTCAGTACAGAACACTTGAAATTTCCTCAGTAGCAGACAAAAAGTTTTTTGTAGACCAGTGTTAGTAGTAGTAGTAGTAGTAGTAGTAGTAGTAGTAGTAGTAGTAGTAGTAGTAGTAGTTAATAGCAGTAATAATTAGTAGTAAAAGTAATAGTAATTAGTAATAGCTTACTTACTTACTTACTTACTTACAAATGGCTTTTAAGGAACCCGAAGGTTCATTGCCGCCCTCACATAAGCCCGCCATCGGTCCCTATCCTGTGCAAGATTAAGCCAGTCTCTATCATCATATCCCACCTCCCTCAAATCCATTTTAATATTATCCTCCCATCTACGTCTCGGCCTCCCTAAAGGTCTTTTTCCCTCCGGTCTCCCAACTAACACTCTATATGCATTTCTGGATTCGCCCATACGTGCTACATGCCCTGCCCATCTCAAACGTCTGGATTTCAAGTTCCTAATTATGTCAGGTGAAGAATACAATGTGTGCAGTTCTGTGTTGTGTAACTTTCTCCATTCTCCTGTAACTTCATCCCGCTTAGCCCCAAATATTTTCCTAAGCACCTTATTCTCAACCACCCTTAACCTATGTTCCTCTCTCAGAGTGAGAGTCCAAGTTTCACAACCATATAGAAGAACCGGTAATATAACTGTTTTATAAATTCTAACTTTCAGATTTTTGGAGAGCAGACTGGATGATAAGAGCTTCTCAACCGAATAATAACACGCATTTCCCATATTTATTCTGCGTTTAATTTCCTCCCGAGTGTCATTTATATCTGTTACTGTTGCTCCAAGATATTTGAATTTTTCCACCTCTTCGAAGGATAAATCTCCAATATTTATATTTCCATTTCGTACAATATTCCCGTCACGAGACATAATCATATACTTTGTCTTTTCGGGATTTACTTCCAAACCGATCGCTTTACTTGCTTCAAGTAAAATTTCCGTGTTTTCCCTAACCGTTTGTGTATTTTCTCCTAACATATTCACGTCATCCGCATAGACAAGAAGCTGATGTAGCCCGTTCAATTCCAAACCCTGCCTGTTATCCTGAACTTTCCTAATGGCATATTCTATAGCGAAGTTAAAAAGTAAAGGTGATAGTGCATCTCCCTGCTTTAGCCCGCAGTGAATTGGAAAAGGATCAGATAGAAACTGACCTATACGGACTCTGCTGTATGTTTCACTGAGACACATTTTAATTAATCGAACTAGTTTCTTGGGAATACCAAATTCAATAAGAATATCATATAATACTTCCCTCTTAACCGAGTCATATGCCTTTTTGAAATCTATGAATAACTGATGTACTGTACCCTTATACTCCCATTTTTTCTCCATTATCTGCCGAATACAAAAAATCTGATCAATAGTCGATCTATTACGCCGAAAACCGCACTGATGATCCCCAATAATTTCATCTACGTACGGAGTTAATCTCCTCAAAAGAATATTGGACAAAATTTTGTACGACGTCAACAGAAGTGATATTCCTCGAAAGTTACCACAGTTGGTTTTGTCCCCCTTTTTAAAAATAGGTACAATTATGGACTCCTTCCATTGATCTGGTACAATTTCCTTTTCCCAAATAGCAAGTACAAGTTTATAAATTTCGCTATATAATGCACTTCCACCCTCTTGTATTAATTCTGCTGGAATCTGATCGATACCTGGAGACTTGTACTTTTTCAGATTTTCTATCGCAATTTCGACTTCTGAAAGCGTGGGTTCGGGTATAAATGGCTCAGCAGTTTGTATTTCAATTTCGTCCCGATCATTTCTATTTGGCCTATGTACATTTAGTAGTTGCGCAAAATAGTTTTTCCATCTGTTTAGGATTGATGGAGAGTCTGCAAGCAAGTCACCATTCTCATCCTTGATCACGTTTACCCTTGGCTGATATCCGTTCTTAAATTCCTTTATACCCTTATATAAATCTCGAATGTTTTTATTCTTACTATTTGTTTCTACCTCATTCAGTTTTTCCTTCAAGTAACCTCTCTTTTTATTCCTAAGTGTACGACTTGCTTCCCGTCTTTCATTGAAATAATTATCTCTCTTCTCCTCAACTGGATCCTGTAAGAATTTCAATTTTGCCTGTTTCCTTCTTTCTACTACCATGCAACAATCTTCATCAAACCACGGTTTCTTTTTCTTAGTTTCATAATAACCTATGCTCTGCTCAGCTGCAATTTTGATACTATCTCTGATATTTTCCCACACGCTATTAACATCTAATTCTTTCTCAACTTCGTCGGAACTTTCTAAAGTGGCAAACCTATTCGAAATTTCGACCTGATAATTTTGCTTAGCTTCCTCGTCCTTTAATTTCAAAATATTGAATTTAGTAATATTAACTTGTTGCTCTACTCGCTTGGCTACTGATAATCTTTCTCTTAATTCTCCAATCACCAAATAATGGTCAGAATTACAGTCTGCACCCCTGAAAGTTCGAATATCTACTATGCTAGTATGTCTCCGTTTATCTATCAAGATGTGATCAATTTGGTTGTGTGTCAATCCATCTGGAGAAGTCCAAGTATATTTATGTATATCCTTATGGGGGAATGTTGTACTTTTGACAATTAAATTTTTCGATGTGGCAAAGTTGACTAATCTAACTCCATTGTCACTACTAATTGCGTGTAGGCTCTCTTTTCCAATAGTTGGTCTAAAAATCTCCTCCCGTCCTACTTTAGCGTTGAAATCCCCCAATAAAATTTTCATGTGATATCTAGGGAACTGATCAAAAGTATGTTCCAATTCTTCATAGAAGCTATCCTTTATATAGTCGTCTTTCTCTTCTGTAGGGGCGTGAGCATTTATAACCATGATGTAGCACCATCTACCCTTAAGTACTAAATATGATAACCTGTCACTGATAAATTCGACCTTTTTTACTGCTGATTTTATTCTTTTATGTACAAAGAATCCTGTTCCTAATTGGTATTAGTAGTAGTTTTAAAAGTAGTAGTAGTCGTCTATTTAATGACGCTTATTAAGCGTCGAAATTCAACGCGGACAAGAAATAACCGAAATTTTTTTTAAGGTTTTTTACGTCTCGTAAATGTACAACAAGGGAGCCACAGCTTGTTTCACTCTCGAAGGAAGCCCTGCGAGAGATTTTGTATATTTAAGTAATAATAATAACAATAATAATAATATATTTATCTATTATTATTATTATTATTATTATTATTATTATTATTATTATATTTTCAAAACATCAGCACTCTACAATATAACGAGTTATACAGTTCATAAAATTAATTTATGTACACCCTGTGCCCTATACACAGAATAAACAAGTATTCCGAGTACTACAGAGATTCCTTGTCTTTGAATCATAGGCTAATACTTGATATTCAATCATGAATCACAAAACCAGCTCCTGCTTCTCAATATTATTAGAAGTGTATTATTATTATTATTATTATTATTATTATTATTATTATTATATTTGCAAAACATCAGCACTCTACAATATAACGAGTTATACAGTTCATAAAATTAATTTATTTACACCCTGTACCCTGTACACAGGATAAACATGTATTCCGAGTACTACAGAGATTCCTTGTCTTTGAATCATAGGCTAATACTTGATATTCAATCATGAATCACAAAACCAGCTCCTGCTTCTCAATATTATTAGAAGTGTATTATTATTATTATTATTATTATTATTATTATTATTATTATTATTATTTCTAAAATATGAGCACTGCATAATACACAAAGTTATTCCAGACAGTTTTATAGCACTTGCATCTTTCTTAAATATAAGCTTCACATAAAACATTATTATATTAAGAATTATTAATTTTCAACGTCGCGATACTTTATTTAATTGTGTAAGCTTACTATTGGCAGTTGTTTTGGCAGTGTCCGTTTATAAATGCAACAAATAAACGCTGTTCACGCATTTCGAATTTAACGCAGATGTCAATATCCATAACTGCAGGCCTCTGTCGATACGCGATCCGAATGCTGTCGTCCAGCGAGGACCACGTGACTGGGAAGTTTACTGTTCGGTGTGGATTCTCATCGCATTTCATCATAGGATCGCAATTCTGTGAAAGAATTAAGGATGACTAAGGGCCAGTTGAAGAAACAAACCTCAGATTAAGGTATGAAATTAATCTCTAGTTATATTTAACTGCGAATTTTTGGTTCTATAAAGACTAACTTAAGTTTATTTAGTCTTAAAAAATATAACTGACAAATCTTCTCAAGTTGATCATTTTAACTGACGTTTTGTAGCAAATATTTTCGAAAGAGAAGCACAGAAAAAGATCTGCTTATAAGTAAAATGGTGAATGAAGTTTATTTTCATTGTATTTACATAACATTTCTTAATTTTTAAGTTCCGATTGTAGTGAAATGATGTTACAGTAGAACCTCTATTATCCGTGGTAATGAAGGGGCTGGAGTCAACGGTTAATCGAAAAAAACGGATAATCCGTACCATATAAGGTTTTCATAAACTAAGTGCATAGATTAATACATTTTTGTAATTTCCTCCGCGGTCTTCTGTTTTAACATTCTAGATAATAGATCAGACGTTCACTAATTGAAGTCTGATTTTCAACGACAAAACTTCTTATGATGGCTGCCTGTGAAAAGATAGGAATAGTAGGCCTACAGGTCTCATGTTGTAGATTTACATACTTTGTACACTTTATATTCGTTTTTCATTAAATCGTGCACAGTTGTAATTCCTATTTCGTATTCTGATGCGAGATGAACCACAGTTTCTCTTTTTCCAAACCATTCAATTACTTGTACTTTTTTTTTTCGTAGCACAACACGTTTTCTTTTGACACCTGTAGAAAATATTTTGCATAGAAGTTAGACAGCACGGCCCCTTTAAGAGTAGACCATACTGTATAAGGGTAAAGAAAAAAAACACTGTAGAAAAAATTCGTACTAATATAATGTACATATATAGTACTTCATATTTTTTATATCAAAAAAGAGCGAGAGAGAAAGTCAGTCGGATAATCCATCAATCGGTTAATAAGGTGACGGAAAATCGAGGTTGTACTGTATACAAATTTTTAATAATATTTTATAGGTTAAATACAATACAAACATTTTCTTTATCTTTATCCAGTAAGCCACACTAAACTGAGGGGATTCGATCCGGCATCGGAACTGGAATCCGGTATGGCTTAGTGGATAAAGCGTCAGCCCGTAGAGCTGAAAACCCGGGTTCGAGTCCCGTGCTGGAGAGAATTTTTCTCTGTTCTATCCACCCTTCATCATGTGATAGCGCAGAAATCCTGCACGGAAATATCATATGTACTTCGGTACATCATAATAATAATTTTCTTAGGGCCATATTCATAGACATTCTTAGCGCGGGCTTCCGGTGGATGATCAGTGAACTAACGTTTTTTTGTATTCATAAACCAGTGTTAGCGATATGATAGGCTATATGATATATGATATATGATATGATATATGATATGATATGATATGATATGATATGATATGATATGATATGATATGATATGATATATGATATATGATATATGATATATGATATATGATATGATATATGATATGATATGATATGATATGATATGATATGATATGATATGATATGATATGATATGATATGATATATGATATGATATGATATGATATGATATGATATGAGATATGATATATGATATGATATGATATATGATATGATATATGATATGATATGATATATGATATGATATGATATGATATATGATATGATATGATATATGATATGATATGATATATGATATGATATGATATATGATATGATATGATATATGATATATGATATGATATATGATATGATATGATATGATATGATATGATATGATATACGATACGATACGATATATGATATGATATGATATGATATGATATGATATGATATGATATGATATGATATGATATGATATGATATGATATGATATGAATCCTGTACAAGTAATCATTCGATAGCCGGGGGCAGTTAAGCAAGCTCGTAGCGCGGGCTAGCAAAATGTCTATGCTTAGCACCCTTAACGTTTTATTTAAACAGTGTACCTAGACATTCTTCCTTTGTCTAATCAGCACAATTGAATTAGCCTAAACCTGATAAGTACTGTTCCATTTTTAAAAATCTCAAAATGTCCATCAGATAATGATCCCCTTGTTGGTGAATGTATAAATCCTGTAAAAGAGAACAGTTTTTCTACAGGCGCAGAGGAATACAAACTTGTATTATACTTGACAAAGGCTTGTTTCAATACTGGATAATTGTCGAGAGTGCTGAGGGTTTTCCTTTTGTTACTAAAAATTGTATGAGCTCATACTCCATAGTAGATAATTGCTTTTCTTTTTGCTTTCCAGTGTACTTTGCAAAACCCCACATGTCCATTTGAATAATTTTTTCCAGGAGGCATAAAAAACTGATTATCTTTAAAAGCATTTGTTTTTTGAAGTGACTGCTTTTTTATTAAAGGATAATAATGAATTCTAATGTTTGACATATATGAACATTAATTTTTCTCTTTAGTATTTTCTGAGAAGAAATCTGAATTGCCTGGACATGTGGAGTTCCTGCAATTCACGACTAGTGATAACTATTTTATTTTCTTATGAAAAAGACGGAGAAGGACAATTTTTTTTTTATTTTATAAAGAACTTTAAATGTATATTTAAGCCAAGAAATTTAAAAAAAGTATACAAACATAAAAATGCAAAATTACGTGAATAGCTAATTTAGTTTTCAAATTCCTTCAGTCCTATTAAAAAACAAAGAAAAGGGGTTAGGTACAGCTTACAGCAGCAAAATTTTGGTAATATTCAACATGTTTTTCCTCCATTACTGTATCTTGTCCAATAATGAAAATTAGTATGTGTAAAACACCGTCCTTCTGTTATATAAAAAAAATATTTTTACAATTAGAAAAAATTACATTTCTTTTTTTTTTTTTCAAAATTCAATTCACTGTGCAGTGATGAAGCTTTTCGCACATAACCAAAAAGCTATCCAACATTCTGTAATGAAATTTTTTGTGTGTATTTATGCATGTCATATCTACAATATGAAGCAAGTTCACTTCTCTACTTTAGATAGATTGTCTGATTAAAAATAAATTCATTTTAAAAAATGTTTGAATATCAGTATTCTCTTCTAACACAAAATAAAAAATATATACTTATTAAGGAATGCAGTTGAAAGAGCATGATATTGTAAACATGAGTTTCAGCAATAAAATAAAAGCGAGAGAACATGAAAAAGTTAACAAGGCTATGAGTTATGAGGGAAACGCTTCTTCCCTGGTAAAATTTTGAATTTTGAAAAAGAAAAAATATAATTTTTTTTTAAATCACAAAAATATTTTTTCATATAGCAGAAAGACAGTATTTTACACATACCAATTTTCATTATTGTACAAGATACAGTAATGGAGGAAAAAAAAATTACTGCTGTAAGCTGTACCTAACCTCTTAATTAAAAAAAAAAATCCTCATCATGCCTTGAATTTGTGGTATTTCTGCAATTTCGTAGAATTCACTGTAACTTATTGTCGATGTGACGTGTGGGATTTCTGCATCACTTGAAAGTCCTATATATGAATAGGCTATTACAACCATATGAAAATCTGAATTTGAAAAAAAAAAATGTGACTTGTGAGATTCAATTGTGGTTGGGTTGGAAATATAAAAAGTATTTTGAGTATTTTATATACAAAATACATAAATTTTATGTGTTTAAATAACAAATACGAAACACTTTGGAAAATCCTTTCGAATTACAAAATACATGTATTTCAAATACTGCCCAGCCCTGACTACATGATACAGATTATGGTCTATATTATTCTATAGCAAAACTTCACCCAGAATTGACTGTTTTTTTCTCTTGTACGAAGAAGGGACGCTTACACTGCAGTCTGACACTTAATGTGCTTACCACTCCTAGACTGCTTTAGTAACGAAAATTTCAAATCCATAATGAAACAACTCAAGGAACGATAGGAACGATCATGATTTTAAAATCAAATGTAGGAAACAGAAAACGGATGTAGGTAAATTCTCATTTTTAAATAGAACTATAAATGATTGGAATGACCTACCTGCAGCGGTCTTTGAGGGCTGTCCTTCCTTAAGGAGATTCAAGAATAATTTAAAGAGTTGTGTATAAAGTGAAAATTAAAATTAAGGTGACATTCAACATTTAATTTTTTAAGGTGACATGTATTTATCTAGCCTGACGAGTTTACTTTCTTGGTTTGAATTGTAAATTATTTAAAAATAGCGTGTAAGAGGGCCTTAGGCTAGAAATGTTTAGTTTAAATGTAGTTCTGTTTATAAGTATGCATAAGGATGTAATTATTTGACTTATTTGAACTGTTGTATCAGTGAAGCGAGGTGAGTCAGTGAAGTTATGGTTTTACAGTGCAGTGAACAGTTCCGATCAGTGATAATTTATAGCGTCAATGAAATGTGTTCTATAGTGTCAGTGAAATGCGTCATAGTGCCACTACAAGGAATGAGATGAGAGTAAAGTGAAAGACTATTGAAACTTATGTAGGACCTATACATAATTATGTAGGTTGTGTTGTAAAATTAGGTGTTTTATTTTATGTTTTATTATTATTGTGTTAAATTGTATTGTGTATTCTTATTGTATTGTGTATAAAATTGTATATGTGTTGTAAATTGTATTATGTATTGTAAATGTTATTGTGTATTGCTTATCATTTTAACTGTGTATTGTTATTATTGTATATACCACTGCCACCGGGTGCTTGCCCACTTGCAGTGTAAATAAATACATACATATAACAGATTTCCATAGTTTATATGTATCATATATTGTAAAGCAAGTTTAGTTCCTTTTTGTAATTCCAGATCTTACTTGAGGATAATTCTGAATAAATTTTAGTAGTAGTATGTGATTTAATTGTACCTCTTATTTTATCTATATTCCTCTCGTATTAAAAATATTTATGAACGGGGATCGAACACGAGCGCTGTTAATTATATCCTCAAATTTATTAAATATCATTATAGCTTCTTTTTTATACTTGTGTATTATTATTTTACTCGTATTTTGTATTTATCTGTATTTTGTATTCATGTGTAATTTTTGTATTTGAAGACCTAACATTCTAATTGTGCTAATTGCCAATTTTTCACATTTAATTTTATTGAATCTAAGGGAGGAACATCCTTATGAGAATATCATATTAAATCGTTGCCGTAGTTCAACCAAATACCTTACTATAATATCGGACAGCTGTATACTAGCAGCATTGACTAAGTGCGAAATATGGCGGACTTGACATCTAGCGGAGCGGCGTGGAATTATATCCACAAATACAAATATTAACATAGCGGAAATCGGACTATTGTTTAAAACTGAGGTACTAATGTGGAATAATATATGAAACACTTAAGAAATGTTGAATAGTACCGTATTTAATGTAACATTATTTTATACAGTGAAACCTGTTCAAATCGGAACCTGAATAATCCGGAATCCTGTCTATTTCGGAACAATTTATTGGTCCCGGCGAAATTTGTATGTATTATGTAAAAATTTTCCTGAATAAAACGGAAACTGTCCAACGCGGAAACGGAAACTGTCTGCTACTGTTCAAAACGGAAACAATATTTTGGACACATACTATATTTTGAAACAGCGTGTAATTTCAAGGAATATACGAAATATGTAGGTCTCGTGACCAGAATATTGTACGAAATGGAAATATAAAAATTGGAGATTTATCCTTCGAAGAGGTGGAAAAATTCAAATATCTTGGAGCAACAGTAACAAATATAAATGACACTCGGGAGGAAATTAAACGCAGAATAAATATGGGAAATGCCTATTATTATTCGGTTGAGAAGCTCTTATCATCCAGTGTGCTGTCCAAAAATCTGAAAGTTAGAATTTATAAAACAGTTATATTACCGGTTCTTCTGTATGGTTGTGAAACTTGGACTCTCACTCTGAGAGAGGAACATAGGTTCAGGGTGTTTGAGAATAAGGTGCTTAGGAAAATATATTTGGGGCTAAGCAGGATGATGTTACAGGAGAATGGAGAAAGTTACACAACACAGAACTGCACGCATTGTATTCTTCACCTGACATAATTAGGAACGTTAAATCCAGACGTTTGAGATGGGCAGGGCATGTAGCACGTATGGGTGAATCCAGAAATGCATATAGAGTGTTAGTTGGGAGACTGGAGGGAAAAAGACCTTTAGGGAGGCCGAGATGTAGATGGGAGGATAATATTAAAATGGATTTGAGGGAGGTGGGGTATGATGATAGAGACTGGATTAATCTTGCACAGGATAGGGACCGCTGGCGGGCTTATGTGAGGGCGGCAATGAACCTTCGGGTTCCTTAAAAGCCATTTGTAAGTAAGTAAGTAGGTCACTAAGATAAAAACAGTTTTCTTTGCAAAATTCTATAGGGTACGACGGTGTGTTGGCCTGTCGGTCATAAATTTTATTACCCTGTTGACTAGGCAGACGAGTCCCTTCAAAGATTTTCAATGCTTCACACCCGTATACTGTCGTAGCTAAACAGAGAGCAAGTGTAGTGATTTCCAGGTAAAAAAAAAAGTTGCATAAAATGTGGCATTAAGTGATTAAGTAAAAGTTATCGAGATAAAGGAAAATTAGAAACAAAGTCTATGTGAAATAATACTGAAGTACAGTTGTGGAAAACTCAGGTGTGACACTTTAAAAAATAAAGATCATAATGAGTGATTGGCGTGGACCAATATCGGAGACACAAAAGGAACCAGAAAGCAACTGTTTATGTGAAAATAAACGAACTGTTGTGGGAGTGGGTTCTTCATGACCTTTCAAAGAACAAGTCAATTTCTGGATCTGTTTTGCAAAGCAAGCTATTGAACTGGGAAAGAAAGTAAATAAACCAGAATTCAAGGCTTCTAATGGATGGCTCCTAGTCCAATTAATTAACAATGTGCAGTGATATGCAGTACAGTATTAGAGTATAGTGTTAGATATTAAACAGAATGGGATTAGTAAACTTTAGTCATGTTTAATGACTAATGAGTGAGTTACGATAATATTTATACAGAAAATGAGATTTTAATCAAGATGATTCACCAACGTAATGAGCGACAGAAAGCCGATTTAATGTGATGAGTGTTAAATGGAATATTTTGTACTTCTTGCAGTTTGCGGCATACCATTTTGTTTTTCATGTATATGAATGACAAAAATTATATTTTAATGTTACACCTGAATAATACGGAAACCTGTCCACAACGGAAAAAAAATTAGGACCATGTCACTTCCGTCTTGAACAGGTTTCACTGTATCAGAGCTGCATATTATGAGAAATATTGCATGCTTCATGTTATTTTCCGTAATTAATTGTTGCGTATGTTTTCTTTGCTTTAGTGGAACAAAATTAATTCTGACATTAAGAATGAATTTCCAATAACGCTTTATATACCCATTGCTGACAACTGCAAAGATAACAATGGTAGTAATCTGATGCTTGTAATAATTAGTAAAGGCATGTGGACAACAATAAAACTTAATTTGATAAAACCTTAAAATTTCCAATATATTTTAACTTCTATTCATTTACTAGGCCTAAATTAAAAAATCTAATGTTTATTGTTCTATCAACACAGAGACAAAGGCATTAGGACTAATAAAGAATTTTGTTGACTCACGTTTTATGAACTCTCGGAAATCGAAAGTACGATTTGGAGCAATTTGTAATGCTGTAATTGTAGCAATTATAAACAGCACACATACACCCTGACATTTTAACATAGCACTAATTAATGAAACTATTAACTAGTCCAGCAACAATACATATTACAGTTAATTACAGCTTGTTTCGCGAGTATCTCCACATCTGCCGCCTAGGTAGCAGCACCAGCGTCGTTCGCGCGAAAAACTGCTAGCTGTCCGGTATTATTATAGTGAGGTATTTGGTTCAACTATAAGTGACTCATTCGTGCGCCAAAAGATGGTGTTACAGGTGTCTCAACATGCATTTCATTATCAATAATCAAGAATATCAAAGCCGGAGTTCCACAGGGTTCCGTCTTAGTACCGCATTTATATTCAGTTTTATGTACATGATATTCCATTGATTGCTGAATGCAATATGGGATTATACGCAGATGACACCACCTACTTCACCAGTGACATTTCGATCAACATCGCACAATGTACCATGCAAAAACAACTCAAAATATTGGAAATGTGGCTAAGAAACTGGACAATAAAAGTCAATATAAGCAAAACTCAAGCCATCATTTTTACCAGAAGAAAGCCAAAAATACCAGATCGCCTCAATCTCTTCTCCGAAGATATCTACTATAAACAATCTGTAAAATATCTCGGCATTACACTTGATAAACAACTTCGATTTCATCACCATGTTGAAGCAGCTCGTAACAAAGCATTAGCCAGATTCATTCATCTATATCCATTGTTGAAGTCACCTTACATCAGACTTCCCTTGAAAAAAATCCTTCACACTTCTGTTATAAGATCTCAAATGACCTATGGCTGCGAAATCTGGAGCAATGCAAAATTCCAAATTATCAGACGTCTTCATGCTATACAGAGAAAAGTATCCCTAACTATCACTGGTGCAGACTATAGAACCACCAATAAACAACTACAAGACATGCTTGAAATAGAATCATTCTACGACATTATACAGAAATTTACAGAAAACTTTCATAAGGACTTGCTGTACCACCCCAACAGAGCCCTGGCAACAAGAGTATAAAATAACTACCGTCAAGATCGGTCACCTCAACTAAAAATATAAATGTTCCTGCTTGTTAACCATCTCAGCCTTTTAAGGCTGACACTTATGTACCATACATGTTCCTGTTAATAAAAAAAAATTTGCTGTGTGTTTTTCGCCAATATGTCAGAAAGTTGTTTTTGGCACTTACCAAATTTAGAATGTTAGGTCTTCAATTATTTATATTGAACAAAATTATAAACATTATCTTTAAAAAATGCTTATTTCTCCCAGCACAAGAAATTGTAGGAAATTTGAAAGATAGATTACATTTTATGCAATCCGTTGTTTTATTTGTAAGCACCGGTGTGACAAAACACATATTCTATGTTGCTGTCGTACTTCCGGTATAACTCTCGACCTTTTCGAAACGAAGATGATAGTCAAAAGAGAATTATGAAGAGCAGAAGTCTCCAAAAGCCTACTCGCGAGTAAGCCCCTGGACGGAACCGAAGCCAGTATGTAATGAGCGCGCTCCGTCTCACCCATCCCCATCTGTACTGTACTCAATGTTTATGCGCAAACGAAGAGCAGTGGCGGACTGCCATTATCACAGTGTTGGTCGGAGTGTGCCACCGTTTCACAATGTCTTCTAATCATGGACGTAGTACATTCAAGGATGAATAGGAAGGGACATTTTTTGTGTTAGTGGGGAGAATGTGAAATGCTTAATTTGTTCGAAAATTCTTAAGCGTGTGTTGAAGTTCAACATGCGACGACAATACTCGACTCTTCAAAAAGAAAATAATACAATTACAGGCATGTTGGACATGTGAAAATAAATTATTTTGGGGCTATCAGTATAACTGTTGGTTATACATAATAATCAGTATATTACAATACGTTTACACTCAGTTCCGCATGACAAACATATAGTTTTTCGTTTAATTTTAGGTGAAATGCGTAGGCCTACAAATATTTTGAAAAATATAAAACAAGAAAATACAAACACAAATCACACACGTGTTCTCAGTCTTGAACAAAAAAGCTTCTTGCTAGCTATATTCTACCTTGAAATATTGGAAAATCAATGAAGTCCTTTACAGAAACATCATTTATAAAATCGTGCATACAGGACATTACTAAAATACTATGTCTAGAACAAAGTCAAAGTTTAAGAAAATAAATTGTTTCGAATTACAGTTCAGAGAAGGAATTTCAAGATTGTAAATGTAATTGAATCTGAGTCGAAACTACAATTAACCAGTTTGTAGCTTACTCACTTGCATTGGACGAAAGCACAGATAGAAATGACAAAGCTCACCTAGCCATTTTCATCCGAGGAGTTAATGAACATTTTACTGTGTCTGAATGTCTTCTAGATGTAATTACAAAATATAACTGGAGAAGATCTTTTCCAGGCACTGAAAGGCACCATAGAACAGATGAAGTTGAATTTGCAATGGCTTGTGTCAATAGCAACAGACGGGGCTCCAGCTTCATAGTATGTCAAAATAATATACAAACGTATGATATTTCTTATTCTTTTGATGTTATTATATGTAAACATAAGCAGACCGTTGCCGCGATCCCCCACTGATCGAGTCTCTCCCCCTTCTCTAGCCTTACAGCACACTGTGTTCGGCGGGCAGCATCGAAAGCACGAATGACGATACGCTTTTTGGAGACCTCTAATGAAGAATATTGTAATGAAGAAGAAAACTGAAGAATCCCGATAAAACCCCTTACAACCCTTGAGATTTCATATCCTTTTAAATTCCAACACCCTCGGCTGTATTTGAACCAGGGACGGCTGCAATGAAAACCCACCGGGAACGACTCTGGTGTTACTTTTCAATACTAATCTTTCTCATAAGACTCAAGCAAAGCAAACTATTTTGTAATGTTGGAAGGTTTTTGTATTCGCGTGAGTGAAGGATCCGTATCCCCCAGCATTCGTTTTATTCCATTTCATTTTATCTGCAAGCTAATCGGGTAGGATGAAGGAAAGAAAAAGTGGAAACCGAAAGGATTAATACGAGGCCTGTTGATGTTCTTTGTACCTACATTTGTGGCGGAATAAATAACAGATAGGATAAAAAAAAAGAGAGAGAATGAACGCTGTCCGACACATAATATGAAATTAATTCTAATACCTGTTGTTCCATTTCGCTCATCCTTTGTATATTTTACGTTGGTTAAAAATGTGATAATCCCAATGGCACCCCTCCGCTCTTGTCCTAGCTACGAACTTCATCATGTCGCCTCTATCTATATAAACTTGTCCGTCTTTTTTTTTTTAATTTTAGTAGTATACGACCTGGTGGCAAAAAAATGCGAAACCGTCAGTCGTGGTAAAAAATAATTAAAAACATCAATAACACACATGGATAAAAGTTTGTATGCTCAGGCAGTGGTGACACCCTAAATACGCGTAACAAATTTTTCCTCCCCCAGTTTCATCACTTCAACCTCCCTCAGTCCAACGCCCGACGTGCGTGCTTCAGGGCGAGATGGTTCTAACTCTAGCTCAGTAAGACTACCTAGGAGTCCGTGATTAGTGACTTGATTGCGAAAACCATCGGGATAAAACGCCTGTAACATTTCGTGAATCCTTCAGCTCCTGTGGGTACAGCTACACCGACATCAGAATTGGTTCTTCTTCCTCACATGTATGGAAATATTTGTCAGAATATTTTTATATAGGTCTTAGATACTAATCTAGCTTTCAGGTAAAGATTCCTGTGAAGCAGACTTGAATAATTTCAAGTTAAAAATTGTTCCGGTGCCGAGTATCGATCTTGTCTTGTCAGCCCACTCGAGGTATGTGGATAAAAAGGGAAAAAAATCATAATTTCAAGTCACACAGAGTTTGTGTGCACTCGATGTGGGTTCCTGGTGTCTTGTCAGCCCACTCGAGGTATGTGGATATAAAGGGAAAAAGTGAGTCGTGGAGCTTTACTTAAAAGCAAGATTTGCATAATATACACGTTACTGTAGGTACGTTAACAGAAAACCACAATTTCAAGTCACAAAGAGTTTGTGTGCAATCGATGTGGGTTTCTGGCGTCTTGTCAGCCCACTCGAAGTATGTGGATATAAAGGGAAAAAGTGAGTCGGGTAGCTTTACCTAAAAGCTAGATTTGCTTAATATATACGTTACTGTAGGTACGTTAACAGAAAACCACAATTTCAAGTCACACAGAGTTTGTGTGCACTCGATGTGGGTTTCTGGCGTCTTGTCAGCCCACTCGAAGTATGTGGATATAAAGGGAAAAAGTGAGTCGTGGAGCTTTACTTAAAAGCAAGATTTGCATAATATACACGTTACTGTAGGTACGTTAACAGAAAACCACAATTTCAAGTCACAAAGAGTTTGTGTGCAATCGATGTGGATTTCTCGTTTCTTGTCAGCTCGCTCGTGGTATGTGGATATAAAGGGAAAAAGTGAGTCGTGAGCTTTACTTAAAAGCAAGATTTGCATAATATACACGTTACTGTAGGTACGTTAACAGAAAACCACAATTTCAAGTCACAAAGAGTTTGTGTGCAATCGATGTGGATTTCTCGCTTCTTGTCAGCCCGCTCGTGGTATGTGGATATAAAGGGAAAAAGTGAGTCGGGGAGCTTTACTTAAAAGCCAGATTTGCATAATATATACGTTACTGTAGGTACATTAACAGAAAACCACAATTTCAAGTCACACAGAATTTGTGTGCACTCGATGTGGGTTTCTCGCGTCTTGTCAGCCCACTCGAGGTATGTGGATAAAAAGGGAAACATTGAGTCGGGTAGCTTTACTTAAAAGTTAGATTTGCATAATATATACGTTACTCTAGGTACGTTAACAGAAAACCACAATTTCAAGTCACACAGAGTTTGTGTGAAATCGATGTGGATTTCTCGCGTCTTGTCAGCCCACTCGAGGTATGTGGATAAAAAGGGAAAAATAGAGTCGGGTAGCTTTACTTAAAAGCAAGATTTGCATAATATATACGTTACTCTAGGTACGTTAACAGAAAACCACAATTTCAAGTGACACAGAGTTTGTGTGCAATCGATGTGGGTTTCTGGCTTCTTGTCAGCCCACTCGAGGTATGTGGATATAAAGGGAAAAAGTGAGTCGGGTAGCTTTACTTAAACGTTAGATTTGCATAATATATACGTTACTGTAGGTACATTAACAGAAAACCACAATTTCAAGTCACACAGAGTTTGTGTGCAATCGATGTGGGTTCCTGGCTTCTTGTCAGCCCACTCGAGGTATGTGGATATAAAGGGAAAAAGTGAGTCGGGTAGCTTTACTTAAAAGCAAGATTTGCATAATATATAGGGGAGAGTCGGGTAGTATCGGACATCGGGTAATATCGGACAGTGAGTTTCTTTCGTCTACCACACGATGATAGTACCTGATTGACATGGTTACGTTTCTGTGATGTCGCATAGAGAAATGTAACCATGTCATTCAGGTACTACCATAAGGTGGTAGATGAAAAAAACGCACTGTCCGATACTATCCGATGTCCGATACTACCCGACTCTCCCCTACGTTACTCTAGGTGCGTTAACAGAAAACCACAATTTCAAGTCACAAAGAGTTTGTGTGAAATCGATGTGGGTTTCTGGCTTCTTGTCAGCCCACTCGAGGTATGTGGATAAAAAGGGAAAAATTGAGTCGGGTAGCTTTACTTAAAAGCAAGATTTGCATAATATATACGTTACTGTAGGTACGTTAACAGAAAACCACAATTTCAAGTCACACTGAGTTTGTGTGCACTCGATGTGGGTTTCTGGCGTCTTGTCAGCCCACTCGAGGTATATGGATATAAAGGGAAAAATTGAGATGGTGTCGGGTGAAATTCCTGCGTAGCTCAGTCGGTATAGCGTTGTCGCGCTCAGCCAAAGATCCCGGGATCGATATCCTTGAAATCATTTTTATATAGAGTTTTTGGACCATCTTCAAATCCATCAGCATTATGGCGAGACTTGAAAACAATTGGCTTAGGGAGGCAAAATGACCAAGCAAACTACTTTATTTCACAGGACGTTCTTTCGTTCTTAATGACCATTTTACAACGATACACTTACAATCTATTGACCCCAAGGAGAAAGAACAGACAGTGCATGAACTACTGCAAGCGACCTGTCAAACGAGCGCGAAATTTTTCTTCACATACGTAACAGACTTAGACGTAAAGAAAGCTATATAAAATAGATAAGTACTAAAGCTGAAAGAGTTAACTGCATCAAGCATTGTCCTACTGCGTAGAATCATAGATGTAATATTGCCATCTGTGACACACATCTTCCATGCCTCGCTTATGACAGTTCAGAACTAAGGACACTTAACAGAACATCACAATAATCGATGTGTGGCATCACTAGGGTTAGTACAGTGCGTTCGTAGCTCGGCCGGACCGTTCCGCGGCGGCCTTGGACTGGGTGAAGATTGGCGCGCCCGCCGCCGGAGTTACACCTAAACGACCGGCAAGTCAAGGGGACGGAACACTAACTACTCTACTAACATGAGGTTTACCTGCATCACAACAGATGTTGAAAGTGATGACTAGACTTCGTTGAATTGCCACACGCAGCATGCAATCAGGTTGTCGATGTACGGTAGTTTAGAGGAGGTGAGCGACCGCCCGGTCTCGTAGTATAAGCAGTTCATGTTAAGAGTTGTGACCGGTCCAAATAGATAGAGCAGTTACAGCTAATGAATACCTATGTAAGCACTTGTTTTTGCATTACTGTGGTTGAAACAGTCAAAGCTTAACATTTGTTCAGTGCAGACAAGAATTCAATCAAACATACTACAATGAGAGTGTTGTTGTTCCAAATAATTGCCCCTGGAATACCCTTACCCCCGCAGCCAGTCTTGACCCGTTGGGGAACGTCGTTGGATGCTGTTAATTATTATGCAGAACATTACGGCAAAATAATGGCTCGGTAATTGATGCATTGGATAGCACAAACAGTTCTGCTGTTGCAGCTGTAAAATCATTGCCTTCTGAACAGCTATTGGAAGATATTCTGTTCATTGATTCTAATTTTAAAATCGTGTCCAAAAGCATCATCCTGTTAGAATCGTCTAAACTACAACTCTCAGAAGCCCTTAATATAGTGGATAAAGTATCATAAACCGTTATCCAAAATAACAATTCACTAATTTCAGAAAAAGTGAAATGTAAGTTGAGAAACATTATTGAAAAGTGAAATGTAAGTTGAGAAACATTATTGGTAAAAATTCTGCCTATTCACAACTTTGTACTATCAGGTCACGACAAGACGTCTGAAGTTGGTGTACTAAAAAGTAGTCACTTTCCGCTCTTCAAATATGCACCTACTACATCGTGTGATGTTGAAGTACATTTATTCAATATAAAAACTGTTTAAGTGACCATCGGAGGAGGTTCACTTTGCAGTCGCTCAAAATGTACGTAACTCTTTGCTGCAATGCACATATTCAAGGATGATGTGAGTATCTTACATTAAATTTTAAGAGTTAATATATCTCACTATAAAATAATTGTGTATTTACATGTTTAGACATTTCCTACTTCAATGATCATTCATTATATTTCTTGAATGCAGGATACAGGTTTTATTGTAACCGCAGTATACTGCTCAGTGTTTACATTAGAGGCATACTCCATCCGTTGCACGCCCCCTTCTCATACAGTCTATACCGCGTGCGTAGTAAGCCTTACGATTCTCGTGGCAATTCCACGAAGTCTAGCGATGACCTTCAACAAGAACACATTCCCTATATCTCCAAAAACAATTCTGGTTCACTCGCAAAACTTCATGTTGACAGATTGCCTGTATTTCTCTCGTGATGTCCTTCAATTCTTGTAACGTGTGCGGATTTGATGCGTACACTTTATTCTTTAACGTTCCCCATAAATAAAAATCGCATTGAGATAGGTCAGGGGAACGAGGTGGCCACAATCCTCGACTAATTATTCTGTCATCAAACACACGTCCCAATTCATGCATAGAATTCGCAGCGGTGTGCGCTGTAGCTGAATCCTACTGAAACCAGACACTCAATCGTTCATTTCTTGTTAGATGCGGAAAAAATTATTTAAAATTGAAGTTACACAAACGTGTGAATCAACTATGGGGATTTTCGGTACCCCAGTATCTATTGTTCTGAGTAGAAACGTGACCGTGAAGATGAAACCACGTTTCATCATTGATGAACGTTAAAAGTGGGTCCATTATGAACGGACTGCACAAACCAATTGCAATAATTAACCCTACTTACAGGATCTTGTGATTATAAAGCATGAACTATAGTTACCCTGTACGGCTTAACTTTCAGACGTTTCGTTGCCACAAAAGCTGATGTCTTCGAAATGTTAACATCTTTTACTAAACTTCGCAGTGATTTGCGGGGTGAGTGCTCTAACCGGGCCCCTACTTCATCAAGCTTCTCTTCTGTCAGTACACGGCGTTGTTGAACACGTTTCTTGTTAAAAAAAATCCTGTACGTCTGACTTTATTGCCAAGGTCATGAATAGTTGACCTGCTAGGAATTCGAACACCTACAAACTGATGTTCAAATTCTCTTCGACACCTTCTTGCAAAGAGTATTTCACATACGCATCATAGAGAAAAATACGTTGTCCTAAAATGTACTCAACCATTATTAATATACACTTTATCACCACGAGACAACACAATTTTACTCACAACACGCGCACAGACGTCTTTCCCTTACGACAGATCCAACTCGACTGATTGGCGCGTCAGCTGTAGCTACAGCGCTACTCTGGCGGCTGGCGCGTCAATCTTCACCCAGTCCAAGGCCGCCGCGGAACGGTCCGGCCGAGCTACGAACGCACTGTACTAGGTTAAGTTTTAGTTGCTGGGGCAAGAAGTTTCTTAAGCGACTCAAACAGCGAATGGAGGAACCGATTTTTTTTTTATTGTTTCTTTAACTTGAAAATTCAAATTTAGATTATTATCGAGAAAGAAACCGATTTCTGTGACTACTAGCGTCTATGAAGCACACAACCATCGACTAGAAATAGTGCTCTGAAAATCGTTTGTTTAATGCTTGTTAAGACTCATTTCATTTTGGATAGACAGATTAAACCTCCCAGTATGTTTCTTACCTTGTAGTCTGCGTCACAGCAAGGAATCTACACAAACACAAGACCAGCAATGGTAGTACCAATCAGCATGCAGTTTTCTCGATATGTAGACAACAATTTGTCAGATTGTCAGAATACGCTGGGATGCCATTTTCACCAGACAGCTTACAAGCATTTTTTTTTTTTTTCAATTTACTTACTTTATTTTTTATTTTCTATTGGGGATCCTCGGAAAACGAGAGGCCAGTAGCATATGCTACCTTCGGTACTGGTGTTAATGCAGCCTGTTTCAATTGGTGTCAGTAATTAATTTAGAATTAAATCGCAGTTCATTAAAGAAAAACTTTAAATAATATAGAAGCACTTATCAAACATTTGAAGAGCGATTTATAAAATGTCGAATCGGTTTTTGTGTTTCACTTTTCATATTACACTTTTAAATTCTAAAGTCATGAATAATGATGAGAAACATATGCAAATGCATATTTGTATCGAAGCCGCATATCTTAATGAAACTTAATAGGTTAATTATTTATTAATGTCTACCGTTGTGGCTAGCGTGCGCGCTTCCCAAGCAAGCGGTTCGAGTCTACGTAAAGATTAATTTTTGGTCCTACAGAACATATCTGTTATAGTAACAATTAATATTTGACGAGAAAAATTCGCTCCCGCGCCAGGAATCGAATCTGGGTCCTTGGTTCTACGTAAGTGCTCTAACCATTGAGCTACGCCGAAGTTCGATCGACAGCACCGGATCGAATCCCACTCCTCCAGTGTTCTTCCCTTTGTGGCCTGACTCCAAGTTCGACATCTATGTTGATATTTATATTAAGTCAACTGCCAACCTGCAAAAAAGTATACTCATTAATCCACTCGTTTAGGCGACTGAAGAATTTTCTACCCTTTTCCATGAAAAATATGTTAGTGCAAACACTCGTGATGCCCCATTTCGATTACTGTGACATTCTGTTTACTGACCTAAGAGTTACTTCGGCGCAGAGACTACAACGTGTTCATAATATGTGCGTCCGTTTCGTCTGCAATATTCGCCGGGCTGATCACGTAACACCATCCCTCGAAATGTTGTCCTGGCTCCGTCTAGAAGATCGTAGAAAAATCCACTGTCTTTCCCTTCTCTTTCACATACTGCACTTCTCCACTCCTGTCTATCTTGCGTCTCGTTTTCAAAATTTATCCTCCCATCATAACCTAGACACACGATCACAACACTCCTCAATATTATCCATTCCCTCCCACCGAACATCCTCATATTCATCTTCTTTCACTGTGGCTGTTCCTCGGCTTTGGAATTCCCTACCGAGAAATGTCAGGGACTGTCAGACATCAAAACCAATTTAAGACTAGACTAACGAAATATTTTTCTAACAATTCTTGTTAACAATAATAGCTGTTTCAAGTTTCTCAATGTTTAATGAGAAACTTGAAACAGCTATTATTATCATTACTATTATTATTATTATCATCATCATTACTATTATTACTATTATCATTACTATTATTATTATTATTATTATTATTATTATTATTATTATTATTATCGTCACTATTTCTTACCAATGTTTATTATTGTCACACTAACATTACTTATCCAACTTTCATTATTTACTTTAATATTGTTTTATGGTCTAGATATTAATGTAATAACTATGTAAGCAATTGTATTCTATTAGAATTAGAGTCTGTCTGGGCGGAAGAGAAGGCCTACTGGTCTTAGCTCTGCCAGATTAAATAAATAAATAAATTATTATTATTATTATTATTATTATTATTATTAATATAGGCTAGCGCACTCGGTTCATACTCCCACAAGGACCACAGGTAAAAACAGGGAGAGCTCGACACATGTAAAATGTATAGGCCTACACAATAATTTGTACATCTCTAATATAACGCATATTCAGTCAAAATCTAATAAACTAAAGATGGTATACTGGGTGTTCAGTTCAAAATGTGTCATGGCTCGCTGTATGCAGTCATGTGGCTAGCCGATGAGCCTAGAGAATTCAATCTTCCTACACTTCCGCAGAGGTGTATAACCTATGAGGCAGAGAAGATGCCTAGCAAGTACGACGTTCATTCTGAAGAGTACGTACCGATACGTACGGTAACGCCGGTAGTGGCAGGAATGTGAACTGTTTGGAAATACGTACTGTCGGAATATGGGGAGAGGGTTAAGACGATTACTTACGTATTTGTTGACATTAACTTCGACGGTCAACATGGACACGGAGCATTTGATTTGTGTTGTGGAATGTTACCGTACGCGACCGATGATAACAAATGCCCTGCGTACGACTTGCCGGCGCAAAACACAGTTCGAAAGAGGTTATGGTAGCACACAGACCGTACAGACCGCCATCTGTTGCTACGACGTTCAAGTTATACCGTACACGTTCTCAAGTTCAGATTGAAGAACGCCTTAAATAATAGGCAACTTCTCTGATATATAAGCTGAAACTCGCTTCAAATCGGTGACCCAACAAAAGTGACGTCATGACACACTTTGAAATGAACAGCCTGTATATTTCATAATCATAACTGAAAAGAAAAGTGTAACTCACATTCATTTGTTTATTGCCTTCTGTGAACGTAAAGCACGAGTTGAAGTTAGAAAGTCCACTTACACAGAGATTAAAAACACAGTCAACACAGACCTCATGTAGTTCCACTTTCTTCACTAGGGCAATGGCTACTTTTCTTGAAAGTGTCGAGATCTCCCAAAATGACCCTAAGTTGTTTCTCTTTATTTTAATTTAATTTTCCAATTCTAAGTTTACACTCCTACATTAGGCCTATGTACATTATATGCGCTTTTTCTCAGAAGTAATATTTTTTACTTATCGGTAATGTGTTTTTCTTGTAAACCGACAATATGATTACTGTTTTCTTTTTCTTGGGATCCTATAATACGGTATATTTGCCGTCTCTTCAGCTTTTAGTGCATATGTAAGTGTATATTTCGGCATTTTTAAGTGCATGTTTGCATGCATATTGTGACAGCGACGTGAGATTCGAACTCACGACCAGCGTCCCGCAAGAGAGCAGATCGCGCGGGCTCCACGGAGCACTGAGGGACGGCGCGCGGCGGAGAGAAGAGAGGGGAAAGGGCCAACGCGACGAGGGGAGAGTGCGCGCTCAGCTGCTACTCGCGGAGTGAAGGAGGGACGGACCCTCCCGAATCCTCTAGAGAAGTCCGTCCGAAGAGCAGCAGCGTGCGAGATGATTCGAGAATGGACACACACGTCGAAATAATTCGAACTTTCCAGGCTACGTCGCTGTGGTTATAAAAGAAGAAGCGCGAGGGAACTCGGACAGTGTGATTCATGATTAGTTCAGTGAGTAAGCCAGAGCAAGCAAGCCAGTCTTGTGTACCGGAGTTCGACTCGAGTATGCGTCCGCAACTGTGTCAGCATCCGAAGGCCTGAGTTCAAGTGCAGTGGACCGCAGTTGGAGGGACCTGAGTTCGAGTGCAGTGGACCGCAGTTGGAGGGACCTGAGTTCGAGTACAGTGAACTGTCTCTGAAGGTCTGTGGTTCGAGATACTGTGAACTCGAGTGACTGAGCTAGAAGAACTGTGAACTGAGAACTGATAGTTCTGATTTGTAAATAGTGCGTTGTAAATATTAGTTAAGATTAACAGTTCATTGTTGTTCGTAATAGTCCAAGTAAATTGTCATTGCCGTCAGTGGAGTGCTATAACGAATACTGTGTTGAGTGAAAATCCTATTGTTGACGAGAGCGTTTAAGGTGAATTGTAGAAAGGAATTATTGTTGGAAGAATAAAATCCTATTGTTGAGTTGAAATAAATTTACAATATTTTTTTTACTTCGTTATTTAACGACGCTGTATCAATTACGAGGTTATTTAGCGTCGATGGAATTGGTGATAGTGAGATGATATTTGGCGCGACGAGGCCGAGGATTAGCCATAGATTACCTGACATTTGCCTTACGATTGGGAAAACCTCGGAAAAAATCCAACCAAATAATCAGCCCAAGCTGAAATCGAACTCGCGCCCGAGCGCAACTCCGGATTGGCAAACAAACGCCTTAACCGACAGAGCTACGCCGGTGGCTGCATGCATATTTTATCTTTTTCATTACATATAATTCTCAACACTATACTGCGTTCCACAATGTCTAACAGGCGACGTAAACATTGCCGGTAGAGGAAGGAAGAAAGCTAATTGCTATTCAACCAGTGGCAGAGGTCACTTTCCCAAGTTGGGTGGTCTGAAGCGTTCCACCTTCGCCCGACTTCAAGATATGCCTGGGATGTGACCTCTGCCATTGGTTGAACAGCAATTAAACTTCTGCCTTCCTCTGCCGCCCATATTTAGGCCTACGTCACCTTTCAGACATTATGGAACGCAGTATAGTCATGAGTATAAAAGTGTTAAATTCAATTAAAATTTATCGTTCCTCTTTGTACGAATATTTAAAAGATTACTTACTACACAATTAAAGCTTAAGAAGTTTTGTTTCTGACTCGCGTGCATGGTACAATCATTTTTATTAAACGAGTCACCTTTTTCCCCATAATTAAAGGCAGTAGTAGAATTCACTTAAAATTATAGCCCATAGATTTAATTAAGAGGAACACCTGAGAACTCCCAGAATATTTTTATTGTCCATAAAAAAATCTCACTCTGAGTCTTCGGGATTAGAACAAGAGTCTTCAACAAGGAAAAAACCTATGTTTGTGCACATCTACAGAGTATATATATATATATAATTTGAATTGGTAATGGAAATTACGGGAAAACGGCTGAACGGATTGTAATGAGTGGCCCCTCATCTTCATGCCTGGCATCCAAAGTTTTTCGGAAAAGTAGTAGTTTTCAGTGAAATGTCAATTTTCCTACATAATTTTCCTATTTTCCGAAATCCATCTGTTGTCAGTTTTGAGAACTAATTTTATTGAATCACGGCCGACTTGATTGAATTTCAGAACAAAACACACACTACAATAAACAATAGGTTATTACACGAAGGCCATCACCTGCAGGATTGCCGACATATTTAGAGCTCAATTCAATTTGTTATTAAAAACTGATTCTGCAGTATATAATTTTCTGAGTACAGCTGTGTATTGAATATTCAAATCTACGAAACTTGAGGTGGTTTGATGACGTTATTACCATTAGAAATTAAATATTATTATAGTTAATATCATGATGCGTCTATTTTTCATTAATTGTACATAATATTGATGCTATATTGATGACATGAAAGTGAAACGTTTTGAGGTTATGTAAGTAAATGTAGAGAATATCTTAATTTAGATATTCATTTCTATAATTTACTGAGTGGCTGCTATATATAACTACAAAACTTAAGTAAGATGATAATATTGTTATTAAAAATTAAATATTTTTATACTTATTAGCCCAGTGGGGTTGGATCTTTTTCATATACTTAATGGCGGTGTAGTGTAGATATTGATATGTGTCATTGTCGTCAGTATCGGCTCGAGAGAGCGCAAAAATTACAGTTCCTAAGGAAAGATCAAAAGTTATTACTCACTGATAAAATCAGAGGCCTAGAAAATTTTGTAGTCTCCATATCATTTCAGCAAGATCTCTTAATAGGATAAAATGATTTTACGCTCTACATTTCAAGTTCTACATGCAGCAGCTATACCAAAATGCTATTGTTCGAAAGCTTAGCAAACCTGACATTTTTTTTAACTTTTGCCTACAATCCACAATGACCTGAAATAGCTACTGCTATCGTCCTGACATTGATACTTGCGTTTTCGCGTTGAAACTCAAAAACTGAAGTTGGATAGGTTCAAGAAAAAGTATTTGGCCTTAAAAAATCCATTCAGGGGAGTATGTTTCATTATTATGGAAGCAAATAACTATCAAAAAGACAAGTATTCCACATCGAAAATAAATCTGAAAAATTTTTATTTGAACGTCTAACGAACTTAGTTTGCAGCAGCATTTGCTGCACAAGCCACTAGTCTAGATTTATTTAGCCCTGTTGTTGTGGTTGTTGTTGTTGTTGTTATCTAATGCTGGGCTTTGGCAACGAAGCCATTAGCGTTCTTGCTCTCCAATATTTCTCTGTGGTGGATCCATCAGGTAGAACTTCACAGGTTATGAGATGATCTTCAGTCATTTCTTCTTCTTTGTTGCATAGAGGGCAATTTGGATTTGTGTATATTCCTATTTTATTCAAGTGTTTGGCCAAATAATCGTGTTCTGTAAGCAGTCTGAATTTTGCTAGTGCAGATTTACGTGTGATTTCTGGAATAATTTCTGTTTTTTTTTTTTATTAAAATGCTCCATTTTTTATCTTTGGCTTTGGTACATAGTGCTTGGTTTTGCTTGATTTTATATTTATTTTTAATTAGTCTTTTGATGGATGTAAAAGGTAGGCTTGTATTTGTATTCTGAATTAAATTGGATCCTTTTTGGCAAGAAAGTCAGCAGTTTCATTTCCAGCAAATCCGCAATGTGCAGGTATCCATTGCAATTGAATTCTTTTCTGTAGTTTTTGAAGTTGTTGGATCATTTTGTGACATTCTTTAACAGCAGCGACAAACAGGATTCAGACAACACCTATCTACAAAAGAAAATACAATTCAGCTCTCCCAGGATGTCAAAAAATCTTTCAACAAAAATCAGGATACGCTATCAGTTTTCATTGATTTTGAAAAGCATACGATTCAGTATGGAGGTATAAACTACTTGAAAAACTCACAAAAATAGGCATTCAAAACAACATGCTAAACTGGATCACTCACTCCATTTCCCAGCGTTTCTGTGCTACAAAATACAATGACAGTACTTCCAAATTCCGACAAATAAAAATGGGCCTCCCACAAGGTGCAGTACTGAATACAACCTAGTTTAACATCTACATCAACGATCTCCTCCCAGCTGTTTCAAGCCCAGAAATAAAGACAGCTCTTTTTGCAGACGACATGGTCATGTGGACATCTTCCCCACAAATAGTCAAATCCAAACCTTCAATGGAAAAGGCTCTGATCCTATTAGAAAAGTGGACTGACAACAATTTGATGGCCATAAATACTGATAAAACAACCTTTTCAAATATTTAGCTTGAAGAAAAAAAATCCCAAAACTAAATCTACAGTTCAAGAAAACAAACCTGAGACAAACATATGAAACGAAATATTTAGGGACAATTTTTGATTCAAAATTATCTTGGAAAAATCATATTGAAGCAGTAGTAAACAAATCAATAAAAAGACTTCCAATTTTAAAGAGATTGGCTGGAGCCAAGTGGGGTAGTAATCGGCAGACTTTGAACATCACGTACAAAACATTCATCAAGCCAATACTTCTCTACAATGCGGAGGTATTAATTACAGCAAACAATTTCAACCTGAATCGACTAGAAGTATGCCAAAATCAGGCCCTGCGACTAATAACTGGTGCAGCAAAATCAACCCCAATCACGGCAATGCAGGCCCTAACCCAGAACCCTCCAATATATCTCACTCTAGAGGAGCAGGCACTAACACACCATGAAAAAATGCTGCGGTTAACAACAACAAAATGGGAAAAAAGACTGTTACAACCAACCAAGTTGAAAACACAAACAAGTTTCCTGTCCAAAGTCACGGAAATAAAAACAGAATTGAATCTCCCTAAATCTAAAGAAAACATTTTAAGCAGAGAAAACCCTCTAACCTTCGAACCAATTAACATTCAATTAGATTTAGAAGAACCAGTTACAAAATCTGAAACTTCCAAACCTGTACTAAAAGCGCTGGCATTAGAAGCTGTGAACAATAGATACCCACCAGAAGAATGGTTACATATCTACACAGATGGGTCTACTATCGATAACAACACAGGATCAGGAATTACGTGTGCGTTATTCTCATTTTATCAACCAGCAGGACATCATACAACAAATTTTGATGCGAAAATAATGGCTATTCATATCTCACTCCAACACCTACTATACAGAATAGATAAATTTCAAAATGCTGTCATTCTCTCTGATTCTAAAGCAGCCTTATATGCAACAAATTAATATAAAATGATTAATGTAGCCCTTAAATTGGCAAAGCTTCATTTCTCACATAGTTTATAAAGCCTTATCGGACCGTAAAGAAAACAACTATCGCAATGTCCATATTTTATATGTTGTACAGTATTACAGTATTGTGAATTTTTTTTTTCCCCCAATAGTACAAAGACTTTTATTATAAAAATAATCTGTATACACAACAAATTCCCAACATGGAAACAAGTACTTAAAGAGGTTTACAATATTTAAACACAGATGGTACACGAAGAAACGTCTTTATGGCAAGAACATTTAACAGACTTAGATTCAATGGCACATTTGTTAACAAGAACACTAATCAAAGAGTGCTTTAATGGCAAAGAAATTGAAGAAACAGAGCCCATACATAAACAAATCCAACGCAGGTATGCTCGTATCAAAGCACGTACCTTCCGTCCCAATAACAAAGTGGTTGATTGCATATGAAGCAGCCATTGCCAATCCGTAATGATTTTTATGGACAAAACTAAAGTATGACACTGAGATGAGATTACCTATTGTTACTAAATTGAGGAGGACTTTGTCAGATTTGTCTTCTAGAAAGTACGCTATGATGGGTACTATGGCGAACCCTATATGCAGAAATGCTAACTCCCTCTGTAAGCCGTAGTTCAGGGACAACTGTGTGGCAATGCAGGGCAATCCCAGGCACTGGCTGAGTAGAAGCGTGCGTCCGTACATACCCTTCAGTTTGTCACCATGTTCAGGACTACCAATTTTTTTCTATTGTTCTATTAAAACTAGTGGCTTGTGCAGAAAATGCTGCAAACTAAGTTCTATTAGACGTAAAAATATATATATTTTTTTCAGATTTATTTTAAGTTAGGAATACCAGACATTTTAAACGTTATTTGGTTCCATAATAATGATGTATATTCCCTCTTGAACTTATCCACATTTAGTTTTTGAGTTTCAACGCGAAAACGCAAGTAACAATGTCAGGACTGTCAGTGGGTTTTTTCATGTGGGAGTAAAGTAATAGCTATTTCAGGTCATTGTGGATTGTAGGTGAAAGTTAAAAAAAGACAGGTTTGCTATGCTTTCGAACAATAGAGACAGCATCTTGGTATAGCTGCTGCATGTAGAGCTTGAAATGTAGAGGGTAAAACAATTTTATCCTGCTAAGAGATCTTGGTGAAATGATCGGAAGACTACAAAATTTTATAGGCCTCTTATTTTATCAGTAAATAATACCTTTTGGTCTTTCCTTAGGAACTGTAATTTTTGCGCTCTTTAAAGCCAATACTGAAGAGAATGACGCATATAAATATTTACACCACACCGCCATTAAAGTATATGAAAAAGTCCCAACCCCACTTGATGAATAACTATAAAAATATTTGATTTTTAATAGCAATATTATCATCTTACGTAAGTTTTGTAGCAGTTATTTAGTAAATTATAGAAATGAAGATCTAATTTAAGATATTCTCTAAATCTACTCATATAACCCCAAAAGGTTTCACTTTAATACGTATAATTAATGAAAAATAGTCACATCATGGCATTAAATATAATAATATTTCATTTCTAATGGTAATAATGTCATCAAACCGCCTCAAGTTTTGTAAATTTTAATATCCAATACACAGCTGTACTCAGAAAATTGCACACCGCAGAATCAGACCTGTAAATTATTTTTAGCAAGTCTTGAAGTTTTTAATAAGCAATTGAATTTGAACTCTAAATATGTCAGCAATCCTGCAGGTCATGGCCTTCGTGTAATAGCCTATTGTTTATTGTAGTGTGTGTTTTATTTCATTCTGAAACGCAATTAGTTCCCAAACCGACGAAAGATGGATTTTGGAAAATAGGAAAACGATGTAGGAAAATTGATATTTTATTGAAAACTGCTGTTTTTCTGAAAAACTTTGGCTACCAAGCTTCAAAATGAGGGATCATTTATTAAAATCCGTTCAGCCGTTTTCCCGTAATTTCCATTACCACTTCAAATTATGTATATAGCCTATAATTAACCTGTTGTATCCTATAGGACACTTCGTCAATTTAAGGCATGGATGGGCATCGTGCCTCACTTGAGAAATAATGCCTCACTGACCTTCACAGAGCTTATCGCTCTGAGTGACATCACCTTCACAGTCCCCGTTCCTCCCTCACGCAGCTCCTAGGCGTGGGCAGGTTCTATATCAGTTTCATAAGCAATATCAGTGGTGGCATAATGGCATTATCAAAGCAGTGTGTACGCGTTAGTAAACGATTATTTCATGAGAAACGGGAGGAGAGTTTTTTTTTTTTTTTTTTTTTTGCTGTTTAGAAGGGGAGAACATACGATGTATGTAATGCTCGAAAATCCTATTAGGCATTAATAAATTTAATATACAACGACATTACTCCTCATGTCATAAAGAACATCCTGAATTAGAAGGTAAGACACATTAAATGTTATTTTTCGTACTATTCCGAAAAAAATTTATGATCTTAACATTTGCATAGTATACTAAATACGACATTATACCTTAAACACATTGCATTAAAAGGTACGAGGAATTAAATGTTGTTTGTACGTATTATTTCCAAAAGAAATTTATAAAAAAAATATATATCAAATGTGCGTAGAAAACGAAATATGATTTTCTGAAATTATTTTAGGTCGAGACCGTGCAAATTTATTTATTTATTTTTTTATTTAAATTCAAATATACAGAATAAAGAAATATAATTACAAAACAAACAAAGAGAAATACAAATAAAATAATACAAGCAATATAAAAGGAAGATACAGTAGTATTAACAAAATTTGAGACCGAATGAGCAGCGCTCGTGCTCGGTCGCAGTTCAGATATAATATTGAAAAAAAATAATAATAATAATAATAATAATAATATAAATAAATAAGTAAAATAAATAGGAACTAAAATATAATTACAGCGGCAATGGAATTATATAATATAATATTAACACTAGAGAAGAATAATATCGCACGTGAAAAGTAGGACTAACATATGTCAAAATTATAGAATACAAATATAATATAGATTGATTAATTCATACACATAGACTATAAATTTATTTAATCAAATTGAAGATATTAACACGTTTCTAATTTTCTTGTTATATGTTAGTGGGTTACATGTTAGAAGTTCTGGGTGTAATTTAGTTAAAGCTTTGTACAACCGAGGGCCAAAATTTATGCTATGCTTTAGACCAGCAGATGTGAGACATTTAGGTTCTACTAATGTTGAATTAATATTTCGTCTTGTGTCATAATTGTGTGTCTGTAATACAAACTTATTACGATTTTTATGATAAAATTTTAACAGCGTATACTTATAAATTTGTTCAATATTAAATACATTAAATTCAGAATAAATTAATTTAGTTGGATAATCGAAACGTTTCTTCAAACAAATTTTAATTATTCGTTTTTGTAGTAAATTTAATGGACTAAGATTAATTTTTGTACTTCCACCCCAAACAATTATACCATATTGAATGATAGACTGAATAATGGCCAAATAAACATTGCGTATTAATCTATTAAGTAATCTTGATAAACGCCAAAATATTCAAGAAAATAAACGTAGACAACGTGATGGAATATTATTGGCTAGTTACGCAATTTCTCGCCTGTGATTTAAATCAATTCAATGATGGAGAAATAGTAAAGAGGTTTATGATTAAAGCTGCCGAATTAATTTGCCAACTTGAATAAAAGTTTTCGAGTCTCTCACGTTAACCAAGCGCTTTCCTAATAATTCGCCACTGACCGCCTTAGCGATTACGATAAGGTGACGCAGGTCACAGCAGTTTATATTTCCCAGCCTACTCTGCAGTCTCCTCTCCTAGTAAACGAACTATTTCAAATCGAGTGCCTCACGTAACCGAAAATTGTGCCCATGTATGATTAGGTAGCAATTCCTTGGTTTAGCCTTGTGTCCATTTCGCACGCAGGCTCGCGTGTCTACCTCTGTGTGAACACAATTTTTGTGAAGTTAACGCTCGCACTTGTGTAGCTGTAATATACAGGTGGGTGTGTGGGACCAATTAGTGGTAATTGCTAAGTCTCTTTGTATGTAATGTGCACGGCATGCCACGCATACTGGTGGAGGAGGCAACCGGCTTAGACCCCCATGCAGAGATAAGCCGTGCGGGATATCTTCAGCACACGTGGACGCTAATTCGGTATGATCGTTATTGTTTTTGTAATTATCAAAGACAGCTGCGTTCGTTATCACTACTTTCCTGACGACCACCATTTTTCAGTTTGTTGGTACACTGGACACTATTACTGCAGGCACTCTCCACAACGCGAATTCAAGACATACTGCACTCCATTCCCACTGAAATGTCTTAGGGCTACAGTTAGCCAAACCACTAAACCGTTGGCTTCCTATTCTCGAACCACAGACTAAGTCAAAATGATGCTAAGCTACAACACCCTGTGGAGTAACGGTTAGCATGCCTGGCCATGCAACAAGCGGGCCCGGGTTCAAATCCTGGTTGAGGTTTTTACCAGGGTTTTCCCTCAAACCATTAAGAACAAGTGCTGGGAAACTTATGTTGCTGGACTCTTGACTCATTTCGCTGGCTTTATCACTTTCATCTCAGTCAGACTCTAGATAACTATAGCAGTTGCTAAAGCGTCGAAAAATAACCAATAAAAACACCCTAGTGTTCTAACCAGAAACCAATAAAATAAGCCTATCTAAGAATTCAATTTAAAATTTGAAGATTTCATCGCCTCAAAAAACTAAATTCGTGGAAACATTTAAAGCCCAGTGTAAAGAGTACAGAAAGATGGTAAAAGTGCGAATTCTAAATGAGGCAATAAAGCAAGTGGACACCTTCAAATACTTCGGGTGTACTATAAGCAGTAACATGAGCTGCTGCCAGGAAGTCAAAAGGAGAATAGCAATGGCAAAGGAAGCTTTTAATAGAAAAAGGAGCATCTTCTGCGGACCTCTTGAAAAAAAACTAAGTAGAGACTAGTGAAGTGCTTTGTGTGGAGTGTGACATAGTATGGATTAGAAACATGGGCATTGCGACGAAGTAAAGAGAAGCGACTTGAAGCATTTGAAATGTGGATGTGGGGAAGGGTAGAGCGTGTGAAATAGACAGAATAAAAAATAAAGCTATATTGGAAAGAGTGGATGAAGAAAGAATGATGCTGAAACTGATCAGGAAGAGAAAAAGGAATTGGTTGAGTCACTGGCTGAGAAGAAACTGCCTACTGAAGGATACACTGGAAGGAATGGTGAAAGGGATAAGAATTCAGGGAAGAAGAATATATCAGATGATAGACGACATTAAGATAAATGGATCGTATGCGGAGTCTAAAAGGAAGACAGAAAATAAGAAAGATTGGAGAAAGCTGGGTTTGCAGTGAAAGACCTGCTCTTGGGCAGAGAACTATGAACGAATGAATATTTATGAAAAAGATCCTTTATAGGTTCTATATCTCCTAAGAATTTGTAACAAATGTACACCTACATTTAGAATAATGATCTAAAAATTATTCGTAAAAATATCTCATTTTCTAGTTGCACAAAATATTAATCATTATTATCCCAAGAAGTTTAAAGTAATAATCATCAAAATAGTAACTAATGCTGATATAAATAAATTCATGAAACAACTAAATGTGCACAAAACTTGTAGATTTTTTTTTTTTCATTTGAACAAGTCTGATCTATAGCCTACTAAGAACGCGATACAAATATACGCCTAAATATCTGCTACATTCTAAATATATACAACAATTTATTGTACTTGTAAATATCTAAATATTTACAATAAAACATTAAAGAAATAACAAATTTCTAGTGGAAGAAATATTTATTCTCTCGTCAATTATTTTAAAAAGATAATTTTCAAATTAATTACGAAAATCCATTAAAAATTTATTTGGTTGACTTACGCAATTTATGGAGTCTTCATTTCAAGAAGTCTTTTAAAAATTTGGAACAATGAATTTCGTCATATTCATTCTCACATTGCTATCGCACTGCAGTTAGGCTGGTATTCATAGTCGACACTTTCCATTAAAGTGTCCTTTGGAAGACGCAAAGTATCACTTTTCCGTTGCACAGTCGACACTTTGGTGCAAAGGGACACTTTGGATGAAAGTGTAGTTCCGACCACACTTTGAGCTGAAAGTGGCACTTTGTATAAAAATGGCGGACGTCTTGGAAATTGTCGAATTATTAGAACGTGCGGAAGAGATGGCACAATTAGTGGACAATGTACAAATTAGAGATAGGCCTAAAGACAATCCCGTGGAATTTTATAATGATATAGAATTAAAAAAAACGGTTCCGATTTGATAAAGAAATTTATTGAGATTGCTTATATTTTCGATGACTGGTTGACAAAAACGAATAATAGACGTTTGCCAGTGCCTCCAATAATACAGTTATTGACTGCATTAAAATTCTATGCTACAGATATGTATGTACCATACATTAATATATATAATATTATAGTTCAGGTATTTCTGTAGTAACATTCGTATATTTATAACCTCAATTCGATGAAGTGATATGTAGGTAGATATGCCTATGTAACCTATTTTTTATTACTGAAACGAATTTTTTAACTTAAATAATATTAAACTAACTTCAATCTAATGTAGGCATAACTATTTTAAATTAGCATTGAGAGACCTCACGTGCCTGCCTTCTAAGCAGATTCCATAATTATATTGGGTTTAAAATGATTTTGATTTTTGTTGAGTACCTGTATTTTGAGATAAGATTTATCTTGCTGTTGATATAATCATTACTGTTTTGATACCGGTAATATATATTTTCTCGCCGGTAAGCAATACATCTACTGTCTCTAGTTCATGTGCAGTCATAACCTCACCATGAAAAGATATCTCATACTATTAGGCCTATTTTGTTTTGCATTATAGAAAAATTTGGCATTCAAAATATTCCTGAAGAACAGGCAATAATGGAAACGAGAGAGAGAAAATAGTAGTAGTAGTAGTAGTAGTAGTAGTAGTAGTAGTAGTAGTAATAATAATAATAATAATAATAATAATAGCAGTAGTAATGTGTTTATCTCATTCTTTTTTTACTTCTATTCACGAAAGAGACAAAAATGAAAATAACGGAAATAACACGATATATCAATGAAGCAGATACGTATAAAACCTAACCTAACGATATAAATATAATGATTACACAAAACTTAACCTACTCAGTCTAACTTAACCTAACTATATAAACTAATAGAAGATACGTAGGCTACAAAATCTAACCAAACTGTATAAATCAGTGGAACGGATACATACAAAATCTAACTTAGCGACAAAGATATGTACAGAACCTAATCTAACTATATAAATTAATGGATCAGTTATGTACTGTACAAAACCTAACCTAATTTCACCAGCAGTATCACTAACTATTTAATAAAATGCTATATATCTGAACTGACTGAAATAATCTAAACTATCGGCAACAAAAACTAGAAACTGAAATAAAACAACTTTAAATATATATTTTCTTCCTCGCGCAATCAATAGGCTCCCAATTCAAATTACAAGCATTGTAATTTGTAGGTTATACGTCATTAATTTGTTATTGTTTGTTCACTTGTTTTGAAAGGCATTGTGGGACTTCTATTACCAACCAAATTGTAACTCTATACTTTGCTGGCGTAAAGTGACACTTTGTGAAGTGCACTTCTTCAATCGTCTATGAATACCACTAATATGAAAGAGCCACTTTCGTCAAAAGCGTCACTTTGCAAAGTGGTGATATAAAGTGTCGACTATGAATACCAGCCTTAAATGTATGAATCCAGCTCTGAACACGCGACGAGTTAACACCGCGCTCTCAACTGTCGCCCAGTAGCACCTATACCGCTCATTGCTCTTATTTCCTCCAGTTGCCCGGCCCTGTTAGAGCGGATATGCTGCACAACTCTATAAACTACGTACATAGATGTGAAGAGAGTGTACACTTTGTGAAAATGAAAGAGGCCGGCGTCTGAAAGAGGAAGTTCGAATCGGGTATTTTCGTGAGCGCTCGGGACAGCCTAGCTTTGTTCAAAAGATTGCGTATTGTATTGTATTGTATTGTATTTATTAACATTCCATGGTATTCATACATGCTTACAGCTAGAATACGGAACAAGTCAAAAAACTTAATACTATTATAAAATCTTAATTTATAGTCACAGTCTAGATGAAATATATACAGACGAGATTTACAATATAGTCTACTAGTATAACACAAAGTTTTAGTATCAATTTCATGAAGTGTTATTGAATGTCATGAATTCACCTACAGAATAGAAGGCGTGAGAAATTAGGTACTTCTTTAATTTGGCCCTAAATAATTTTATGTTTTGAGTTTCATTTTTTATATCGATAGGGAGGCTATTAAAACTTTTTACTGCCATATAACGCACTCCTTTTTGATAGCATGATAGACTTGCCGATGGAGTATGAAAGTCATTTTTTTTACGTGTATTTATGCTATGAACTGTTGAATTAGTTACAAAGTTTTCACGATTACATACGAGGAAGACTATTAATGAAAAGATATACTGACAAGCCATGGGCATTATTTGTAGTTTTTTGAAAATAGTCCTACACGATTCCCTAGATTTGGCACCTACTATTATTCTAATTACTCTTTTTTGTAATAGAAATATATTGTTACTATATGTGGAATTTCCCCAGAATATTATTTCAAAACTCATTACCGAGTGGAAGTATGCAAATTGTATTGTTTTTAAGGTATTAATATTCACTATCTTTTGCATAGATCTAATAGCAAAACAAGCTGAATTTAGTTTGGGGGTAATTTCTTTAATATGATTTTTTCCAATTTAGCACATTATCGATTTTTAAGCCAAGAAATTTGGTTGTTGTTGTTTCTAATAGGGATCTATTGTTAATTATTGCGCTAGAAATTTGCGACGTTGAATTTGGACAGGATTTAAATTGAATTATGTTAGTTTTGTTACAATTTAATACTAATTTATTGACTGAGAACCAGTTACATATTTTGAAGAGAATTTCCTCTGTTGAAGATTGGAATGTATTGGAGTTATTGGCTGTAATTACTATACTTGTGTCATCTGCAAATAATATGGGATGACCTACATCTTTTATAAGGGGGAGCAAGATCATTTATAAAGACTAGAAAAAGTAGGGGACCTAATATTGATCCTTGAGGAATTCCATTATTAATAGTTCCCCATGTCGATGTAGATTTCATAGTTGTATTGATTTCAACTTTCTGATTCCTATCTATGAGATATGAGTGTATATCCTTCTAGTAGTTATAATGGGGAACAGAACTATTAATCACTAAAATCTTTCGAGAAAATAATTCATATACTAGATTTAAAACAGACAAATCGTTCAGAGTGTTTCAACAGTGGATATTGTAACACAAACACTATACACTGTGCAACAGGTTCTCTCGTTACAATGCCATTCTGACTGCAGTAAAACTCTTAGCGTAGTTCAGAGCTGGGCATCGGGAGCGGAACCAGTCTCTAAACGGGGATGCTTAATATTCATCCGTCACTGAATCAATGTTGCGCGGTGTTCGGCGGGGAAGAAAGGGGATGAAGAGAAATCATATGGCTCCCCGTGAGAGAGTAGAATCCGCTCTTGCTGCCCAGCCCTGGCGTAGTTGGTGGAGCGTTAGCTAAGAATTCGTGAGGTTGCAAGTTCAAATCTTCGTGGAATTAGTAAACTTTTTTTGTTGCCCTTTAAATGCATAAGTGAAAATATAACAGGTTTTCGTTGAATACTTTTCGTTTTATTATTTTTTTCGTGTTAATAGAAACTTTTGACGCTAGACGGAAGTAACACTAAAGACGACAATCATGGGCTTTCATATTAAAAAGCTGTGTTAATTATTTTATTATTCCCTGCTGTGTTGCACTCTATTGCCTAAGGAACATTCAGTAAATAAAATTAAATTATGGTTTGTTTAACGACGCTCGCAACTGCAGAAGTTATATCAGCGTCGCCAGTGTGCCGGAATTTTTGTCCCACAGGAGTTCTTTTGCATGCCAGTAAATCTACTGACATGAGCCTGTCGCATTTAAACACACTTAAATCGACCTCGGCCGGGATCGAGTCCACAACCTCGAGCATAGAAAGCCAGCGCTATACCAACTGCGCTACCGAGGGCGACTTCAGTAAATATGTTGACGGTTAAATAATTGTCAATAATTAATTTGCAAGTTGTGCTACAGGGAATATGATTATTATACTAATCTAAATCCGTGATCATCATTCTGGGTATCATTATTGATCAGAATTTAAAATGGCCTCATCACATTACTTATCTTTGTAAGAGGCTTCGTAAAACAATTTATAAATTCGTTAATCTTCGATGCTACTTACCTATTAGAGTTCTACGAAATGTTTATTTGGCCATTATTCAGCCTATCATTCAATATGGTATAATTGTTTGGGGTAGAAGTACAAAAATTAATCTTAGTCCGTTAAATTTACTACAAAAACGAATAATTAAAATTTGTTTGAAGAAACGTTTCGATTATCCAACTAAATTAATTTATTTTGAATTTAATGTATTTAATATTGAACAAATTTATAAGTATACGCTGTTAAAATTGTATCATAAAAATCGTAATAAGTTTGTATTACAGACACACAATTATGACACAAGACGAAATATTAATTCAACATTAGTAGAATCTAAATGTCTCACATCTGCTGGTCTAAAGCATAGCATAAATTTTGGCCCTCGGTTGTACAATGCTTTAACTAAATTACACCCAGAACTTCTAACATGTAACCCACTAACACATAACAAGAAAATTAGAAACGTGTTAATATCTTCAATTTGATTAAATAAATTTATAGCCTATGTGTATGAATTAATCAACCTATATTATATTTGTATTCTATAATTTTGAAATATATATTAGTCCTACTTTTCACGTGCGATATTATTCTTCTCTAGTGTTAATATTATATTATATAATTCCATTGCCGCTGTAATTATATTTTAGTTCCTATTTTATTTTACTTATTTATTTTTATTATTATTATTTTTATTTTAATATTATATCTGAACTGCGACCGAGCACGAGCGCTGCTCATTCGGGCTCAAATTTTGTTAATACTACTGTATCTTCTTTTTATATTGCTTGTATTATTTTATTTGTATTTCTCTTTGTTTTGTTTTGTAATTATATTTCTTTATTCTGTATATTTGAATTTAAATAAATAAATAAATTTAAATCAGGGCCTAAACGTAGTAATTGTAAACAACAAGAAAAACCATAATTCTGATGACAAAATGTAATACTGATTTCCTGGAATTATAACCACAAATTTTCACCAATTTTGTAATTATCTGTAAGTAACATGAATTAACATAAACAAAATTATTTCATTATATTACATTAAAAGGGGTTGTAAAAAATAAAAGGACAAAACAAAACATTCTCTACGGAGATTCGAAGCATGATGTGGAGGCAGCCCAAATCAGCGCCTTGTATTATGCAGTTAACTAAAGCGGCGCACGGAGGTTTACGGTTGTGAACTGCGCTCTCACCCGAAGGGACTTAGAGAATTTTAACTGCTCAAGAGACCGGCCACTTTCATTTTGACTAAGTGTACGTGGAATGGTAGTCACTTAAAGGACGTCCTTTTCAAGGAATGAATGGCAGTGTGAACTTTATTAACATCATGTAAATCATTAAGAAAAAAGCGAATTCTTGAGTCAATAACCAACTATTTTTGTGTCCCTGTACGAAGAATACAGAAAATGTTTCGCCCTTCTTTGTCACATAAACAGAACGAACCGTAAGTAATGTTAATAATTTCAAGGGTTATTCTTTGAGATATTTAAAACAAAAACGTTTAATATTGTAAAATGTTTCTCATTTTTACTTCCTTTTCGAGAAAAAACAATTTTATATTAAATATTCCATAGCATATTTTGGGAATATCATTCATTTAACTCCCAACATGCTCAGTCAATTTAAGAGAACAGTGTATTATGAAAATAAATGATTGAAAGAATTTTAGTTTAGTCCTTTAAATGTGCGGAAATTTCATCCAAACAAATATGTAACATTTTAAAATTCATTTTCATAACGAAAAGTTACATTTATTCAGATTAATTTCTGCATATTTGAAGGACAAAAATTAAATTCTTTCAATCATCTATACATATAATTTGAACTGGCAATGGAAATTACGGGAAAACGGCTGAACGGATTTTAATGAGTGACCCCTCATTTTCATGCCTGGCATCCAAAGTTTTTCGGAAAAGTAGTAGTTTTCAGTGAAATGTCAATTTTCCTACATAATTTTCCTATTTTACAAAATCCATCTGTTCTCAGTTTTGAGAACTAATTTTATCCAATCACGGCCGACTTGATTGGATTTCAGAACAAAACACACACTACAATAAACAATAGGTTATTACACGAAGGCCATGACCTGCAGGATTGCAGACATATTTAGAGCTCAATTCAATTTGTAATTAAAAACTGATCCTGCAATGTATAATTTTCTGAGTACAGCTGTGTATACGAAACTTGAGGTGGTTTGATGACATTGTTACCATTAGAAATTAAATATTATTATAGTTAATATCATTAATTGTACATAATATTGATGCTATATTGATGACATGATATGAAACGTTTTGTGGTTATGTAAGTAAATGTAGAGAATATCTTAATTTAGATCTTCATTTCTATAATTTACTGAGTGGCTGCTATATATAACTACAAAACTTAAGTAAGATAATAATATTGTTATTAAAAATCAAATATTTTTATACTTATTAACCCAGTGGGGTTGGGTCTTTTTCGTATACTTAATGGCGGTGTAGTGTAGATATTGATATGTGTCATTGTCTTCAGTATTGGCTCGAGAGAGCGCAAAAATTACAGTTCCTAAGGAAAGATCAAAAGGTATTACTTACTGATAAAATAAGAGGCCTAGAAAATTTTGTAGTCTCCAGATCATTTCAGCAAGATCTCTTAGTAGGATAAAATTATTTTACGCTCTACATTTGAAGTTCTACATGCAGCAGCTATACGAAAATGCTATTGTTCGAAAGCTTAGCAAACCTGACATTTTTTTAACTTTTGCCTACAATCCACAATAACCTGAAATATCTACTGCTATCGTCCTGACATTGATACTTGCGTTTTCGAGTTGAACTCAAAAACTGAAGTTGGATAGGTTCAAGAAAAAGTATTTGGCCTAAAAAAATCCATTCAGAGGGGGTATGTTTCATTATTATGGAAGCAAATAACTATCAAAAAGACAAGTATTCTTCATTGAAAATAAATCTGAAAAATGTTTATTTGAACGTCTAACGAACTTAGTTTGCAGCAGTATTTGCTGCACAAGCCACTAGTTTAATATTATAATGCAAAGCTCTCTTAAATTGACAGAGCATATTGGGAATTCAGTACCTTTTTCAAAATGCGCTATGAAATTATCACCATTTAATACGAGAAAAATTCGTTCCGGCACCGGGAATCGAACCCGGGACCTCTCAGCTCTACGCGCTGAGTGCTCTTTCCAACTGAGCTATGCTGAGTTCGATTCCCGGTGCCGGAACGAATTTTTCTCGTATTAAATGGTGATAATACACATTGGCTACTTCATAGTAGTCGTGTAATATTCAATGAGGTAGGCCAGACCTCATATATAATGAATATGTGATGTATTAACTGTTAGCAGTTGTCACAAACTGAGGTTGAATATGGCCATAAAGTCATTTAAATATGCGCTCCTTCATGTATGACTTACATTGTCTAAAGTGCAGGTAGTAAGGCCGTAAAACATTACGAGAGGAGTTCGACCGGCACCGTGGATCGTGTCCCGGCATAGCTCAGTTGGAAATAGCACTCAGCGCGTAGAGCTGAGAGGTTCCGGGTTCGATTCCCGGTGCCGGAACGAATTTTTCTCGTATTAAATGGTGATAATACACATTGGCTACTTCATAGTAGTCGTGTAATATTCAGTGAGGTAGGATAGACCTCATATATAATGAATATGTGATACGCTGTGAAATGTTAAAAATGAACATTTTTTTCTCAAAAAGGAAGCAAAAACGAGCAAAATTGAATCAAACGTTTTTGTTTAAAATATGTCAAAGTATAACACCTTGAAACTAATGATATTATGGTTCATTCCGTATATATGTTTTATCTCGTTGATTATATATCAGTAGGGCTCGGAAGTTGATGAAAATATATCGTCTTCTTTCTGAGACATCAAAGACAATGCAGAATGCAATACAAACGCATTTCACTTCAACACGAAACAATATAGCCTACTTTTATTTTGCATTTTTCGGTCTTTTATTGTCTATTGGTCATTTTTTAGGAAATGTTCCAATTTTTGTGCATTTTGCCCTTTTCTCCTTATGAACGGATTTTTTTACGCTGTAGTCTTAATCTATGGTTACATCAGCTTCTTGTCTATGCGGATGACGTGAATATGTTAGGAGAAAATCCACAAATGATTAGGGAAAACACGGAAATTTTACTTGAAGCAAGTAAAGCGATCGGTTTGGAAGTGAATCCCGAAAAGACGAAGTATATGATTATGTCTCGTGAACAGAATATTGTACGAAATGGAAATATAAAAATTGGAGATTTATCCTTCGAAGAGGTGGAAAAATTCAAATATCTTGGAGCAACAGTAACAAATATAAATGACACTCGGGAGGAAATTAAACGCAGAATAAATATGGGAAATGCCTGTTATTATTCGGTTGAGAAGCTTTTGTCATCTAGTCTGGTGTCAAAAAATATGAAAGTTAGAATTTATAAAACAGTTATATTACCGGTTGTTCTGTATGGTTGTGAAACTTGGACTCTCACTCTGAGAGAGGAACATAGGTTAAGGGTGTTTGAGAATAAGGTGCTTAGGAAAATATTTGGGGCTAAGCGGGATGAAGTTACAGGAGAATGGAGAAAGTTACACAACACAGAACTGCACGCATTGTATTCTTCACCTGACATAATTAGGAACATTAAATCCAGACGTTTGAAATGGGCAGGGCATGCAGCACGTATGGGCGAATCCAGAAATGCATATAGAGTGTTAGTTGGGAGACCGGAGGGAAAAAGACCTTTGGAGAGGCCGAGACGTAGATGGGAGGATAATATTAAAATGGATTTGGGGGAGGTGGGATATGATGATAGAGACTGGATTAATCTTGCACAGGATAGGGACCGATGGCGAGCTTATGAGAGGGCGGCAGTGAACCTTCGGGTTCCTTAAAAGCCATTTGTAAGTAAGTAAGTAGTCATAGTCTATAGATTCAAGAACCTACTGCAGATTGCGTACGCAATTCGATTGCATCTTACAGAAATTTTCCTTATGGTTGCATCAGCCTCGACTCCTGATCACGTGTATTACGTGCTTCCCCCATTCAACGCAACAGAACAAATACTGCAGCCGCAGTACATGCAGTCAGCATATTGTATCTCACAAGTGAAGACGTAAAAATGTCGAAAGTAAAATAAAGCAGACAAAGTTTTTTGCGACACTTAGTGACTGACTTTGGTGACAATGTATTTTCCATACATGAAAGTATAGTCCACACCTGTGGAGTAACGGTTAGCGCGTCTGGCAGCGAAACCAGATGGCCCGGGTTCGAATCCCGGTCGGGACAAGTTACCTGATTGAGGTTTTTTCCAGGGTTTTCCCTTAACCCTATATCAGGTATGCTCAAAATTGTAAAAGCCCCGATTACACGGATGATGCTGCACTGCATAACACACACTGTGTACGGACTGGGCTCCGCAACTACACTGCAGCTCCGCCCGTAACATAGTTCTTACACTCTTACATATACGGATAATAAACTGAATTTGAAAATGGAAAGAGTATACACTGCAATATTCAGTTATTACATTATTTATTACCAGGGAAAGGATTTATATGTAAATACATATTTACTTATAAAGCTAATATAATTTATATTTTGCATTATCTTTATGTTTCACAATGTGTAGGGTTGAAAAATCCTACTTTTATTTTCCATATTTTTCCATATTTTAGAGTTTAGTACATATTTTCGTTAATTTCCATATATTTTCCATATTTCATATAAAACAGTCCATATTATATTAGGTTTAACAATAAAACAAAACAAAATTCCATTAACTTTTAAAAATACATTTCAACAATAGAGATTTAAACACATGTTCAGTAATCCCTTTAACATCAGAGTTATTTGAAAATTAGCAGTCCTATCAACAATGGGAAAGTAAGTTACAAAACTGTATTAATTTAATTTAAAATTTTTAACAGACTTCAGTTGTGCAGCTCAACAGTTAAATGCCAGTCAGAGTACACATAGGTTCAGTTTTGTAAATCATACTATAAAGACGGTAAATATGCCAAAAGTACGTCATTCAGTCAATTTAAAATCAAAACTAACAAGTTACATTTCAGAATTTAAAGAAGATGGTTTATCAACTGACAATAAAATATTATTTTGTAATTTGTGTCAGTGTGCAGTATCATCTACACAAAAGTTCCTGGTGCAACAACACATTACAACTAGTAAACATCAGGCCAACAAACAACTAAATTCCAAGCAGAGACAATTGTTTTTAACACAACCAACAACATCGAATGTAAGATCTGAGTTTAACATCGACCTGTGCCGTTCTCTCATCTCTGCTGATATTCCTCTCTACAAACTAAAGAATAAGGTCTTCAGGGAATTCCTTGAAAAATATACTCAACATACAATCCCGGATGAGTCAACACTTAGGAAGACGTATGCTCCATCCATCTACGATGAGACAATACAGAAGATAAGAGATGAAATTAAAGATAGTTCAATTTGGGTTTCCATTGATGAGACTCCCGACAAAGAAGGTAGACTTGTTGGTAATGTAGTTATCGGTTTGTTAAGTGAACAATATTCTGAACGAATTCTTTTACATTGTGATGTTCTATAAAAGTGCAATAACAAAACTATAGTTAAACTGTTCAATGAAGCTATGGGTATCCTGTGGCCAAAGGGTATTATGTACGATAATGTGTTATTCTTTATTAGCGATGCTGCCCCTTATATGGTCAAAGCTGGACAAGCATTATCTGTTGTATATCCTAAATTGACTCATTTTACTTGTGTGGCGCATGCATTTCATCGTGTGGCAGAAGTGGTCAGAGACAATTTCCCTAAAGTAGATTTGTTGATTTCATCAGTGAAAAAAGTATTTCTCAAAGCTCCCAGTAGAGTTAACGTGTTGAAAGAAATGTACCCTGAAATTCCATTGCCACCAAAGCCAATTTTAACTAGATGGGGTACATGGCTAGAAGCAGTTGAATATTATGCCGAACATATAGACTCTATTAACAATGTTCTCCTTGCATTGGACTCTGAAGATGCAGTCTCAATTGATACTGCGAAAACAGTTACCTGTAACATAAGTGTGAAGAATGACTTAGCTCACATTCAGCATACATTTTCATGCATCATAAAAACGCTCAAAAGTCTCCAAAATAGGCACCTTTCACTATCTGAAAGTTTTGAAATTATAAATAGTACTGTGGAACAACTGAATCGTGGTAGAGGTAAAGTTGCAGATGCAGTAAGAGCTAAGGTGGACACTGTACTTTCAAAAAACCCTGGATATGAAGAACTACAAAAGGTTGTTGCTGTGATGAGTGGTGAATCAACAGTGAAGATTAACTTGGACTTATCCCCAGCAGACATTGTGAAATTGAATTATGTACCAGTTACTTCTTGTGACGTCGAACGCTCTTTTAGTCAGTATAAATCTATCCTCAGAGACAATAGAAGAAGATTCACTTTTCAGCACTTGAAAGAAATGTTTGTAACCTATTGTTATGGTAACAGACAATAAAAATTGTGTTTTGTTGAAACTACATTGGAAGATAAGGTACGTCCATTATATTTTTTGTTTAGTTTGATTAAAATGTACCAATATTTAACGTACATAGTCATTTTTTTATAATTTTAAGTCCATATTTAATTCCATATTTTGGTAAAAATCCATATTTAATTCCATATTTTGGTAAAAATAACTACATATATATTTACATATTTCATATATTTTTAGTCCATATAAATCCGTTCCCTGTTTATTACACAGTATTTAATATAGTTATGACATAATAATATCATAGATAATAACATTTTCATATTCCACCATATAGTCTATTTTGCGGTCTATTCAACATCTGCATTCTTTTCTGCAAGTAATCGGGAATCTATTTCCAACGAATTTACTGCAATGCGCTAAAGATGCTCATCTGTTAATTGGGACCTACTGTATGTTTGGATTTAGTAACCTTCATTCTCGAAAATAATTGTTCGCACACATATGTCGAGGCGAAGGTAGCTAACATAGTGGCAACGAATAAGCTCATCTTGTAATATTTAGTTTTGTTCATTTTTTAAATAATTCTATGCTTGTAAAGTCATATTCTCTGCATTTAGTTCTGGATTCTACGTTGCTTAGTAAATCAATTAACTCGTCCTGGAACTGCACTCTCACGGATTGTACTAAATTTATGAAAAGATTAACAAACATACTAATATCACTCTCCATACGTCTAAAATCACTAAATCTATGTTCTGTGAATTCACATGTGAACTGTTGGAGTACAGAGACATAATTAACGATATTTTGTTCAGGCACCACACATCTCTTTACAAGTTCACCATCCGTGAAGGGTTTCAGTGCCTTAGCTAATTCCCAACATACTACATAGGCTAACTTGCTCCAAAACATAGACTCTGAATTATTCGACTCACTTCAATGTTTGGCCTTTCATGAAGTGCTTTCAATTCTTGAAGCTGTAGTGCACGTTGCACCCCTGAAAAATTATTTTATCAAAATATCTATTTCTGCTGGAATAAAATCACCACAATAACAATAATAATAGTAATAATAATAGGTCTAATAATAATAATAATAATAATAATAATAATAACGTTGGTATATGAAAATAGGCTATATTACAGAAAACAGCTTCCCTGTCACTTCGGCATGTCCTGGGTAGCAGAGCCTATAATGTAGTTTTATGTTGCTCAGTAGTATTCTGACAGTACCTTACAATATAGTAATCACTTTCCATTTTCACCGAACGTACAACAAAAATAGTCTTCCTCCCACACTATACGGAATGATCGTTTTCTTACAGAAGCTTTTGACTGTGTCATTGTCCCGCACTGTTCATCTGTTTTCTAAGTACTTGAATTACCTTATGCAGCCATCCATCGAGCTTCGAACGAGGAACAGCACGCTTTACATTCGAAGTTTGTGATTACCAGAACGTAATCGGGAGTCAGAGAATGAGCAAATGCTGTGCAACTATCGGTGCTGGACCCCGGACTCATTTCATCGGCATTATCACCTTCATCTCATTCAGACGCTAAATAACCTGAGATGTTGATACAGCGTCGTAAGATAACTTACAAAAAAATGAGAAAGTATACTTTTTTATATTTTACCGTTATAATGATGATCATTTTTTAAAATTCCAATGTCATATTTTCAGAAATTTAAGGTCATTTTATAGGCAATTTTTCTGTGATTTTTAGGTCATCAACTTCCGAGCCATAATTATCACCTCACTTGACGATATGTGTCAGAGGAAGAGAAATACTTTGTATACATCTGAAGCCTGATTAGTGTTATACTATGTTACTATACTGCGTCCCATAATGTCTGACAGGCAAAGTAAACATTTCCGGCAGAGGAAGGGAGAAAGATAATGCTACTCAACCAATGGCAGATGTCACATTCCAGACTTATCTTAAAGTTGGTCGGAGGTAGAAACCTTCAGACCGCCCAACTTGAAGATAAACCTCAGCGATGTATGCAATTAAGAGGAGAAGGAACTGGCCACCATACCGCATTACCTCCTGGCTTGGTTGCCTCATAAGTGATGGTGTCACATATGAGATTCAAACCTGTCTTCGGACAGTTGACTGAACAATATATAGACACATACACACAACAACAAATGATTTGCATTTATAATTAGATTCTTGCAAATATCATCGTTAGATGAAGATGTAGCCTAATAACTCGGAGAGTTTCTCGTCGCAAGAGTTCAACGATTTTGTCTGTTTAAGTACAACCAATATATTTGTTTTCCTTATTCGAAACAGTTGAGCTGTGTGCTCCATTGGGTTAATTATTCAGATATAATTAATACAATGTGATTGCTCAGTTCTGTGCAAATAATTGCCTTCTCTCCACTCAAACTCTCATGCTGATTGCCCTTCCTTTCTTCATGTCCATATTTACGTTCACAGAGTAGCAATTCCTTAATGAGAAAATTAATTCTGAATAGCGAAGCGAATATTTGCTCTGACTTGCACTTCGTAATGAATTGACGGCTGCTGTTGAATCGCTGAACGATTTGTGAGCACAGAAACATTCGGCAACGCGTTTTACTGGTATATGATTACTAGAGAGCGGAATTTAGACAAAAACCTATTTTTTTTTCTTTGATACGTACAGGCTTGAGATTTAATACAGGGACATCATTTTATTTTTACTTCAATTTTTATTGTACCTGCGTTTCTAAATGTACTTGATTCCCATCCCTTTCACTAATGACCTTGCTAACGTCAGTCACACAAACTTACGGCCGCTGTTGCTAGCAGTGAAGTAAACAGTACAGGGTACAGTGTGTTTCAGAAATATGTTGCATTTTCTATAGAAGAAAAAGCTTGTATTATTGAAGTTTATTTTCACACAAGTATGGTGTGTAGCATAACTGAATTTATCTGTGTGGACTGAGCACAAGTGAAGATTAGAGTTACCGAAAGTACGGTACTGTATAATATGGTACGGTACTTAACAGCATTATTTAAACAAGAGTTTTGTTTTACTGTTTGTAGTTATGAAGGACGATGATGGAAAGTGGAATTACAATACAACCGAATGTGAACAACAGTTTTTTCTTTTTTTCTTTTTCACAATTTCCTGATTATATAATTACGGAATATTTTCGTTGAAACGTCATTAATCTGTTAGATAAATTTAGAGCAACAGAGTGTACAGAAAGGAAGGAAAGTGTAAGATGGCCAACAAAGGTGACAGAAGATGGTGTAGAAGATGCTAGAGAAAGAATGCAGCGAGGTCCTAGTAAGTCGGTCAAGAAGTTAGCTGTAGAGATTGAGGTTTCTTACGGAAGTGCTCACAAAATTCTCAGGAATAAATTAGGTTAGTAATATGCTGAATAAAGTAGACATTACATAATGTATATAACCGCCTGAAGAATTGAGTTTGTGAAAAAAAAATTGTTACTATTCTACTGTTTTTCGATAAAATACTGTGAAGTAATGACCAAATTGAAAATCGTAATAATATACTTCCCTGTAACATAAATGGATACACTACTTTTCTCTCCTCCTATAGCTAGTAAAAGATTTGTTTACATATTGCACTAGTAACACCAAACTCCTGTATTGGAAGGGGGGTAACAGTGTTTCCGAGTATAGCCAGGTTAATGTTAAAAATGTTAGTAAAAATAAAGTGATGTCCCTGTATTTACATTTTTCATGGAAATATAGGTATAAATAAAGGGATTTTATAGTACATAAAAATGCCTATTTGGACGTTAGTGCCTATTCTTAAGTTTTTTTTTTTTTTTTTTAATTTTTGCATCATTTTTCGTAACTGTTTACTGTTTTTCTTAACATCCTGTACCGTTTACATTCCAAGACAGATAACAACTCCTTCCTAGCAGTGAACAATACAACAGAGAAGTACCTCCGGGCTACCCCTTCTCATTCTTACAATATTTCAATCCTAAAATTCCAACTTTCAGTCGGCCTGGGTGACGTAGTCGGTATAGCGCTGGCCTTCTGTGCTCGAGGTTGCGGGTCGATCTCTGCCCAGGTCAATGGCATTTAAGTGTGCTTAAATGCGACAGGCTCATGTCAGTAGATTTACTGGCATGTAAAAGCACTCCTGCGGGACAAATTATTATTATTATTATTATTATTATTATTATTATTATTATTATTATTATTATATCTTCCTCTGTCTGTCAGCAATTTAACGCGAAATCGCTGTGTTGTACCCGAATACGCATTCTCTTACATTCCAAGACAGATAACAACCCCTTCCTTTTTTCTCACCTTTTGTAAGTACAGCAGTGAGCGACACAATAGCCACAATAGTGCTGATCATCTACTGTGAAGCAAACTATGGAAATGTGATTGGTGAATGAAAAACACTCTTGTATTAGTGACATTCTTTAACAAAAAAAAAGCCTATTTTTTATTTTATAGAGCCTAAATAAAGGAGTTTAAGAGCCTATTTTAGGCGCCTAAAATGCCACTTTTTAGAGGCTAAAATTCCCCTCTCTAATCATTACACAATGTACAGAGAAAGTACTGTTGTGCTAATAAAAATAATTGCAAATTTTCATTAAAATACATTATTTTTTCATAATAATGAATCAAGTATGTCCGTTGCATTGTATTGCAATGTATTTATTTACATTCCATTGTATTCGTACATCTCTTCACTACTAGAATATAGAACATGTCAAACAAAATCTTAATAGTAGTATAAAGTCTTAATTAAAGTCACAGTCTAGTTGAAATATATAGGGTAAAGGTTGGTAATACTGTTATGAGTAATATGGTGATAGTTATTTTTAAGAATTTATTACAATTTTACTGAGTGAGAGAGAGAGAGAGAGAAGGACCGGTTTTGTGCAGCAACGTGTTCACGAAAATTCCCTTAATTAGTTGACGCATAAAACCGATCTTCCTCTTGCTCAGAAAAACTGTAATAGATTTTCAAAAAGAACTATCACATTATTACTCATATCACGATATTACCAACCTTTACCCTACAGGAGAGTTTTACAATATAATCTGCTAGTAAAACACAAAGTTTAAGTATTTAACTTAATTTATTAGTCTGACCCAATATTTTGGGGTTTCCTTGTGACACAGGATAACTCACAATAAAATTTAAAATAAAAAATTATATAAGCAGATTTCAAACAAAAGAGATTAAGACATAAGAAAAAAACATAATCTAGTACAATTTAAATTGAGTGTACACCATAAAGATGCTCGCGAAATATCGCTACAGAAAACTTTATTATGGTGGTGACGATGGCATCTTGAAGATCTCTCGTCAGCTTGTATTTTTCTCTCCACTTTACAAAGGTTTTCGGAATGATGCCTCTCGCTCCGAAGAAGAGACCGGTAACTGTGATTTTTTTAATGTTGTATTTCGCTGACAGATACCAAATCGTGGGCTCGTAGATTTTCTTTTTCTCTTTGTTCACTTTAGATGGTTGAGTGACTGAGATTTCAAACCTGAAGCGTTGTTGAATGTCATAAATCACTTAAGGAATAGAAGACGTGAGAAATTATGTACTTCTTTAATTTGGCCCTAAATAATCAATTTTCCTTCATTATGTTAATAATTCCTTTGGTCTGCATTATCTGATTTAACACAAAATTGTAATTGTTTAACTCTTGGAATTACATGTAACTAAATACATCTACATTTTGCTTTTACTCTTAATATTACTATTATTATTATTATTATTATTATTATTATTATTATTATTATTATTATTATTATTATCATCATCATCATCACTCATTCATTCATTCATTCATTCATTCAGTGTTCTGTCGGCCTGGATAGCGCACTCAGTATAGCGCTGGCTTTCTGTGCTCTTGATTGCGGGTTCGATCCTGACCCAGGTCGATGGCATTTAAGTGTGCTTAAATGCGACAGGGTCATGTCAGTAGATTTACTGGCATGTAAAAGAACTCCTGCGGGACAAAATTCCGGCACATCCGGCGACGCTGATATAACCTCGGCAGTTGCGAGCGTCGTTAAATAAACCATTTTTTTTTTCAGTGTTCTGCCCAAGGGCAGGTCTTTCACTGCAAACCCAGCATTCTTCATTATTATTATTATTATTATTATTATTATTATTATTTCATTGTTTTCTGTATGGCTTTTATTTATATTTGCTATATATATATATATATATATATATATATATATATATATGTTACTGTTTGAGTGAGACAAAAGGTTTTATGGCCTTCAATCCGACAGTAAATAAAAATTAATTTAATAAATGAGTAAATAATTTAAATTATAGGAAGTAAAATCATAGTATCAGTCTTTATCATTATAATCCATTGTAAACAATCTAGTTTTTAAACATGAATATGGATAGAACGTCAATTGCAGCATAAATAAGATGCAAGTGTTTCCCAACAGTACCTGTGTCACACACCAGACATGACGTCATGTCAATATAGTCTATTAACAACTAACTTTATCGCCATACGCCCTAGGTCAGAATACGATCCCTAATGTTGGAACTTATAAACAATGTTCGGAGCAAATATGATCCGCCATAAAATTAAATTATGGTTTATTTAACGACGCTCGCAATTGCAGAGGTTATACCTCTTGGTTATACAGCGTCGCCGGTGTGTCGGAATTTTGTTCCACAGGAGTTCTTTTACATGCCAGTAAATCTACTGATTTGAGCCTGTCGCATTTAAAAATACTTAAATGCCATCGATCTGGGCTGGGATCGAACCCGCAACCTCGAGCACAGAAGGCCAGCGCTATAACGACTACACTACCCAGGCCGAGTCCGCCATAAATAAATAATGTAGTAAGATATGAATCAATTTCTATTGGTGTAATTTTGAACTGAAAAAAATCTGAAAGTTAGAATTTATAAAACAGTTATATTACCAGTTGTTCTGTATGGTTGTGAAACTTGGACTCTCACTTTGAGAGAGGAACATAGGTTAAGGGTGTTTGAGAATAAGGTGCTTAGGAAAATATTTGGGGCTAAGAGGGATGAAGTTACAGGAGAATGGAGAAAGTTACACAACACAGAACTGCACGCATTGTATCCTTCACCTGACATAATTAGGAACATTAAATCCAGACGTTTGAGATGGGCAGGGCATGTAGCACGTATGGGCGAATCCAGAAATGCATATAGAGTGTTAGTTGTGAGACCGGAGGGAAAAAGACCTTTAGGGAGGCCGAGACGTAGATGGGAAGATAATATTAAAATGGATTTGAGGGAGGTGGGATATGGTGATAGAGACTGGATTAATCTTGCCCAGGATAGGGACCAATGGCGGGCTTATGTGAGGGCGCCAATGAACCTCCGGGTTCCTTAAAAGCCAGTAAGCAAGTAAGTAAGTAATTTTCAACTTATGATGCTTGTTAAGTTATTGTATTTGTAGTTTTTATAAATTAAGTATTTAAATAGGCTCATGTTATATCATCAAGGCTTGAAAAAAGCGTTTGTGCGAGATCGTGCGTATTTGCTTGGTTTCCGCACAAAACCAATCCGCGGAAAGTCTAAAAATTCCACATTCAGTATTCTCAACCTAACACACATAACAATTTCCCTCTTCTTACCGCTTAAGTGACATATTGATTTTACTGCTTTAGGCTTTTAACATATTATTTTTAGAGACGTTCAATATATATGAATAATTATAAATTAGAAACTTACCACTAGAATTTCACTAAATTGCACTGTTAATTATTGTTTTTAAATATTTGCAAAAATTAAGTAAACTCTACAACTCCACTAAAGTTACTGCATTCGTGATGCAAGTAACATTAAGGAAGCAGTGAAAAAATCAACTAGATTCCAGACTCATCATAGACTGGGGGAAAAAAAAAGACAGACGTATGTCACGGCCTGCTTGAGTATAGTAAACATTTTAAAGCAACAATGTTGAAGATAGATATTTTTGTTTTGCAAATTTGCCGTCATTGAACAGAAACCAAGATGGAGATTTCATTGCAACTAATTAGAAATTCCTCTTTCAGGTATGTAATAAACGATCTTCGCACAAAATAATGTACGATACACGAGCGGTATGTTTTCTTTCAATTCTCGGAAAATTAAAAAAGCTCAACTACGTTTCGCTTTTTCAAACTTTTCCTCGAACATGAAAACTTCAACATACCGCTCTTGTAACGTATATTACTATTGTCTGCCTATCTGTGACGAGCGAAAGTTTTTATAGACGAGTGAAAAAAAAAAAATTCTGATTTTTTTAATTGCGTTTCTGCAGTTCGACTATGCTGATTTACTGATCAGCTACCAAAATTTTTTCTGAATTACTGTACATTTGAAGTTAATTTTTCTAAGTTATTAATTATTTATTCTTTAAATTAAATATCGTCGCTTCTTTTCTTGTATTTAGTCTACTCATAATAGTTCCATACCTTCACCTCCTCTAGAACACCTTCAAGCGCCGGTTCATAAAAACGCAAAAAGTTGCTTGTGAACTTGGCATGTCACTTTTCTAATCTTGTAACGTGTCTCTGGATAAAAAAAAGCCGCATTTAACTAGGTGGATGGTATTCTGCATGGTTCATTATGGGGGATTCAGCCTAACAAGTCCGTTTGATTAGAAGCAAAGGCTACATATAATATTATATATTGACTACAATAAAGTTCAGAATGGGATTTGGTATTGGAGTCACGGCGGGCATTTGAAATTGGAAATTGGGAGCGGGGGATGGAGGGGAGGAGTCTAGCCATGGGGTGGAGGGGTTGTACGACAAAGTTTCTCACTTCTCCTCCTCTTCCTACCCATCATTTTCCCTAACTCCGGTTGAATATTACCGTAACGAGCCTTTCACATTGCCTAATTGGGTGAATTCAGGAAACAATGACGCTCCGAAACTCTGTAAACAATTGGAGAGCGCGCCGAGCGATGGTGAAGGGGATGACGTCGTCGACGACGAAGCGAACCTTGCAAAAACAGAATTAAAATGCAACAAAAGAGAATTTAGGCAACAAAATCTCCCACTTCCGAATTGAATGTGGATTAATACTGGAATTCTACGTGGATAAATTGCATTGTGAGGGAAGAACACAGGACCGCGCAGTTCCCACCTGCAGAGCTTCCTTTCTCCATACTAAACACACCATAATGAATACATAATCTGCCTTCATACAGCACTCTTTTATGCTTAAATACGGATAGATACGAACAACAGTTTAAATGTATGTACACTCTCGTGTATACACATATTTGCATTACACATCTACAGTGCATGAGGGTTAAGTTGGCGTGATTTCTACTATCCTTGTCTGCGGTCCTTGTCTATCGACTGTCAACAGATGTAAGGGGGGAAAGGTTTTCTTTTGTAGAATTCTTGGAATTCCCTTCCCTCCTTCTCCCTTGGCCCTTCTAGAACACACTTTTGCAAATCCAATTAGTGGGTCTCTCAGTGGCGTCTTGGCGTTGTTCGAGTTCATTTATTCAGTAGTGTTTAGTGAATAGTGAAGTAAGTGTGTGTCTCGTTGTGTCAATTTAATATAATATAATATAATATAATATAATATAATATAATATAATATAATATAATATAATATAATATAATATACAATAATTCACAATTTAAACAAAATGTTTTCGGAATTGCATGGTTTCCCTGTTATCTTAAACATTGTAATGTGTGTTGTGCTCTTGTTTTTAACAATCATGGTAGGCAATATGGGAAAACGCGGGAAAGCCTTTAAGTCGGACAGTATGAACATGGTTATTAATGTACACAAATTCTTTACTGAAGAATATGAGGCACTGAAACGCGGAAAGCAAACAATATCTGTGTCGAGTGTTATCGAAAGAACTGCTGCAGCGACAGGTATATCGTCTCGTAGTGTTAGCAGGATTTTAAAAAAACAAAGGGAGGCACTAGAAAGTGGAAGTGTTCTGCGAACTCCAGGAAAGAAACGCCCAAACAGGACCCCTCAGAAAACTGCAATTGACTCATTTTCTGCCGCCGCTATAAGACGAGTAATTTATTCTTTGTATCGGACTGATTTTTTGCCTAGTTTGAAGGATATAAATGACGCATTAATTAAGGAAAGCTTATTCACTGGAAGCATATGGAGTTTGAGAGAAATTCTTAAAAAAATGAAATTTAGGTATGTTAAAAATACTCAAGGCAGAAAATTTTTAATGGAAAGGTCAGATGTTATTTTAAAGAGATTTAAATTCTTAAGAAAAATGAAAGAATTACGCGCCACTGGACGCGCCGTTGTTTATCTAGACGAAACTTGGGTTAATGTGAACCATACGAAAAGCAAAGTTTGGAAAAGCGATGATCACGAAATTGACTTCCCACTTCAAACCCCAATAGGAAAAGGTCAACGGTTTATTATTTTACACGCCGGATGTTCGACAGGTTTCATTCCAAACGCGCTTCTAACTTTCAAATCTAAATCAACTAAAGACTACCACGAGGAGATGGACAGCACTGTATTTAAGAACTGGTTCATTAATCAATTATTACCAAACATTCCTCTCAATAGCATCATTGTAATGGACAATGCCCCTTATCATTCAACAGAACTCAATAAGGCACCAATTTCATCAACACCGAAATCTGAAATGCAGTCCTGGCTTCGTAACAATAACATTGAATTTGATTTACGATCCACGAAACCTGTATTATATGAACTTGTAAAAACTAAAAAAGATAATTTCAAAACATACGAAATCGACCAAATTGCGACAATGCACTCCCATACTGTAGTGAGACAGCCACCATACCATTGTGATTTAAACGCGATCGAATTAATATGGGGGCAGGTTAAAAATGACGTTGCGAAGCGTAATATTTCGTTCAAAAGTAAAGATGTGAAATTGTTGTTTGAGAGCGCTCTTGCAAAAGTGACGGAAGATAATTGGAGAAAGGCCTGTGAACACGTGGAAAAAGTCGAACAATTTTATTGGGAGAAGGACGGACTAGTAGACGAAATTAGCGATCGATTCGTAATAAATTTGGATGACACGGACACGGACGAGGAACTTTCTGGCGGAGAGGAGTCAGAATTTGAAGAGGAAGAGAGTGCCGCCGCTGCTAACTCCTGGTCGCTGGAAGGAGTGTCGACCATACCGCCGTCACCATAAATGAGGGTAGAGAGAGATGGTGAGTATTCTTTCTCTTTCTAAAAGGGACTAGACAAGTAAATCCTCATGGACTGTAATCCACCGCTATGGTGTAACGGTTAGGATGTCTGACCGTTAAACGAACGGGTCCGGGTTCAAATCCTAGTGGGAAAAGTTATATGTTTGAGATTTTTTCCGGGGTTTCCCCCTCAATTTATTAAGAGCAAATGCTGGGTAACTTTCGGCGCTGGACCCTAGACTCATTTCGCTGGCATTATCACCTTCATCTCACTCACACGCTAGACTTTCATCGCAGTTGATAAAGCTCCTAAAATAAACCAGTTTGAAAATATAAACACCCAGGTACACTGCTCCGTCCATTTAGTAGAAAGCCAATGTCTACCTACTTAGAAATAAGACGCGAAACAAGTCCCATGCAATCAGCAAGCATCATCTTTCAGTACAGCAGCATATTCAATCTATCAGTATATTCCGAATCTCACCGCACCGGTGGACAACAATGACGTCACGCTGCAGCGAAATAGGAACAAAACTACTGGAAGGATCGATGGCTGTCATGGCGACTGTATAAGTTGTTGTCTGTACTACGCTAGCAAAATTTTGCGAAATTTCCGTACTGCCAGTGGCGTAGCATGAAATTTTGAGCAGGGGAAGCTAATTCAAGTTGTCTTTCATGCAATATGAGAAAACGTATTACAAAAATACAGTCTTAAAATAAATAGTAGTCAATTTCAAGTCAGCAGTCGAAGATTGGTTGGAACATCGTAAGTAACACCAATAAGGCAAGACCTCAAATGATACGTAATAAAATATGATTTCACGGTTTACACATATCTCTAACAAATAGACACGTATACGTATAACATTAGCTCACTCCCTGTCATACTTAGAGAAATCACAATATTAGTATCATTACGTAAGTATGCGTCTGCCTTTTGGTTGTGTCCTTCATTGACAGCAAGGGAGTCGGTCATTTGTTTTTTAAATCACACTTTTGTTCAAGTCAGTCTTGATAATACAATTGTCCTAAAAAAATTCAAGTAAATTAGTGTCAGGAACTGTTATTTCGCTCATTATTTATTATATCAGCCACAGTGCACACTAACACTTCAACTGAACACAACTGACGAAAAGGGATAACTCGGAAACTACTTATTTTAAATGTTAAAGCTAGCTTCTTGCGAGCCTTGCGACTAGGGTAGCTTAGTAGAAAGTGATGGAAAATCTGCGGGGTGGATTACACAGAAGAAGCCGGTCTCCTTGGAAGCTGGTGTGTGCAGGCTTCTTGTTTACTCCTGCATCACAAATCATCCTGAGCTGCCGCATCACAATATTTAACGCGTAAATATAAATTCTATTAACATTAATAAATAATTTTCTCCATAAACTGCAGGTTTATTATGAAATTATTATCAACTCGGGAAGCTAAGCTTTTTAGCTTACATTGACGCTACGCCACTGCGTACTGCCATCTCGTTCAAAGGAAAGAGAGCATAAACAATTTATTTCTTGAACCGGTAGTAATAACTGGTCCGTTGACATGTTCGCTCATAAGCCATTAACATATTGTTTTTACGTTGTGCTCATTACAAACAATACAGCACAACACACCGCCATGACACAACAGTGCACGATGTCATTCGTCTGCTAATTCCCGCCCTATACAAGAACCAATCACATTCACTGATGGCGGCTGATGGAGACTGCCACCACCTCTGCAAGCTGATGGCACCGGTGCGACACCGGTGGAGCATCAGTGTCGCCATCGGTGAAATTCGGAACACCGTGATGCCATCGGGTTGCTCAGCGCTGAGATTCGGAATACTCTCTATGGTACGCATATCCCGTTGTCTCAAGGGGTAGCATCCCACTGACATATTTATTTTATTATACTTGTTGATAATTATAATAATAGATAAAAGCGCACAATGTACAGGGACATCACTTTATTTTTACCAACATTTTTAACATTAACCTGGCTATACTCGGAAACACTGTTGCCCCCTTCCATTACAGGAGTTTGATGTTACTAGTGCAATATGTAAACAAATCATTTTACTAGGTATAGGAGGAGAGAAAAGTAGTGTATCCATTTATGTTACAGGGAAATACGATGTTACGATTTTCAGTTTGATCATCACTTTTACGGAATTTATCAAAATACAGTAGAGTAGTAACATTTTTTTTCAAAAACTCAACTTTTCAGGCTGCTATGTTCGTTATGTAATGTCTACTTTATTTAGCATATTAATTATTGATGTTATCATACAATATAGAGAGTGCATTTAAATTGAGGGGGTCATAAGTAAAGGGCTGTAAGTGCACTTAAGTTACTTTTGAGAAAATGGGGTTTAAATATTTAAGCTTTCGTAAAATCGGTTAAATTTTTATTTAAATTTTAATGTGTGATGCGATTAAAATATCCCTTTGCCACTAAAATTTTAGATACTTTTGCTTACACTGGATCCACTTAACTCATGTTATTACAAATGTCACTAGCATTCCTTTGCTTCTAGCCACCTCAATTCAAAAAAAGCTAATCTGAATTTTTAAACAAGTTGCTGAAAATGGTTGCCGTTCATTACAATGCAGGCTTCAATTCAGTACGCATATTATTAAAAACATTTTGAAGCATATTCTCTGAAATTGAATTTATCGTTTCTTGAATATAATTTTTTAGTACGATATTATTAATATAGGTTCTTTCTTCTATAGAAAACGCAACCATATTTACGAAACACACTATACACTGCAGTGTTTACTTCACTGCTTGAAGACTTCGAATGCAACAGCGGCCGTAAGTTTGTGTGTCTGACGGGAGCAAGGACATTAGTGAAGGGGTGAGAGTGATGTACATTCAGAAATGCAGGTACAATATAAATGCAAGTAAAAATAAAATGATGTCGCTGTACATAATAGTTCAGTATTCATTTTCGCTGTTGCAAAACTTTGTTAAGGATTCTAGACGGTTGTGCCATGGTCTAGTGCATGGTATTTTTCAGTCTTTCCCTCACAATTGTTGATAATTATTGCATTATATTAGAGTTTGTTTTGCAATATCAACTATATCAACTTTTGTTTTTCCCTGCTTAAATAACATTTTACGTAAATCATTACTATTAATAACTACTGTATAATAATAATAATAATAATAATAATAATAATTTATTTTTAGTACAACATCAATCATAGTCTTTTGTTAATTCTCATGTAATTGCAATGCAGTTTGGAGGTACAAATATATTTTGGGGGTATGCTAGCAAAAAATATTGAATACCATTGAGGTAGAACAAGAAAATCAAGGAATATTATGCACAGTAAAAAATGGATCATACGGGAAAGCGTATTTAAGAGTTGTTAATTCATTATAAAAAGCGAATCTAATACAACGTTAATACAACTTAATTTTATTTCATACTATATTTCAGACCACCTATATTAGCCTTTTATTCGAAAACTATATGATACTGATTGTTCATAAAAAAAAAATGTTGATAACCAAATCCTACGTAAACAATCGATTGATGGTACTACCATTTCCCGTAACAAACCGGAAGTAGGGGTACCTGTAGTCAACTTCGAAATTTCAAATGAAAACATGGGTCATTGAAAGTAACATTGGAAACTACTTTAAAAAAGAAACAACTTTTACTGAAACTTTTTTTTCTAACTTTTATTGTTTATTCACAAAGCAACAAATATAGTATCTTCTGAGAAATTCTGTATGTTGTTTATGTACGTACACTCAAAATGTACGCCACCCTGTGCTAAACAATGTTCTGATCTCCTCCTAACATCCGTGATTGCACTTCAGCACAGCTGAGAGACCCACAGGCTTCTCTAATTCTTTGTTTCATGTCTTCTCTAGTTGTTGGACGCACCTGGTAGAACATGTCTTTAATTTCAATTTTTTTTCAATTTCAATTTCAATTTTATTTATTTCAAATATACAGAATAAAGAAATATAATTACAAAACAAACAAAGAGAAATACAAATAAAATAATACAAGCAATATAAAAAGAAGATACAGTAGTATTAACAAAATTTGAGACCGAATGAGCAGCGCTCGTGCTCGGTCGCAGTTCAGATATAATATTAAAATAAATAATAATAATATAAATAAATAAATAAGTAAAATAAAATAGGAACTAAAATATAATTACAGCGGCAATGGAATTATATAATATAATATTAACACTATAGAAGAATAATATCGCACGTGAAAAGTAGGACTAATATATATTTCAAAATTATAGAATACAAATATAATATAGGTTGATTAATTCATACACATAGGCTATAAATTTATTTAATCAAATTGAAGATGTTAACACGTTTCTAATTTTCTTGTTATATGTTAGTGGGTTACATGTTAGAAGTTCTGGGTGTAATTTAGTTAAAGCATTGTACAACCGAGGGCCAAAATTTATGCTATGCTTTAGACCAGCAGATGTGAGACATTTAGGTTCTACTAATGTTGAATTAATATTTCGTCTTGTGTCATAATTGTGTGTCTGTAATACAAACTTATTACGATTTTTATGATAAAATTTTAACAGCGTATACTTATAAATTTGTTCAATATTAAATACATTAAATTCAGAATAAATTAATTTAGTTGGATAATCGAAACGTTTCTTCAAACAAATTTTAATTATTCGTTTTTGTAGTAAATTTAACGGACTAAGATTAATTTTTGTACTTCCACCCCAAACAATTATACCATATTGAATGATGGACTGAATAATGGCCAAATAAACATTTCGTAGAACTCTAATAGGTAAGTAGCATCGAAGATTAACGAATTTATAAATTGTTTTACGAAGCCTCTTACAAAGATAAGTAATGTGATGAGGCCATTTTAAATTCTGATCAAAAATGATACCCAGATATTTGACATACGTGGCTTCTTTCAAAGGTGGACATTTACAACTTTTGGGATCTAAACAATTTTCACTGTGTATTATTAGTCTATATTCTCTCCCACTTTTAAGCTATAATTAAGAAGAACGAGTCCACACCTGTGGAGTAACGGTCAGAGCGTCTGGCTGCGAAACCAGGTGGCCCGGGTTCGATTCCCGGTCGGGGCAAGTTACCTGGTTAAGGTTTTTTCCGGGGTTTTCCCTCAACCCAATATGAGCAAATGCTGGGTAACTTTCGGTGTTGGACCCGGGACTCATTTCACCGGCATTATCACCTTCATCTCATTCAGACGCTAAATAACCTAAGATGTTGATACAGCGTCGTAAAATAACCTACTAAAAAAAAAAGAAGAAAAAGAACGAAGCTCCTCGATAAAGATGAGAAAATGATTTCTTGGACTTTGAAACGTGCCATTGATGATGATGATGATTATGATGATGATGGCAAAGAAGACAGTTTTCAATAAGTTCAATAAGAATTCTTCGTTTGTTTCTCACCTGCACGTAGTCTTTACCTTTCGTCTCTACACACAATAAGTCACCGATTACATCTCATAATGAAACATACAAGATGTTAGATAATTAGATTTAATGAATTTTCACATTGAAATTCACCTCCACACGGACATAGTTAAGCGTAATTTAATAAAACTCTTTTGTGGCGTTTAGCTTCTTCACATCCTGTGTTCATTTATTTCACTTCTGCTAACTTCCTTCTAGTTCCTTCCCTCTTCCTTGATTTCTGTCTGTTCGCGTCTGAATATGAATCTATTAGTACAACATCTTGGAAGCACGTCACACATTATTACATCACAATAAAACACGCGTTCATACAACTTTCGCGTCGCCACATTCAGATGTTTTGAATAGCGCTGCATTATACCTTGTCGCTAGGAGACGCGCTGAATGAATGATGATGCTCCCTTCAAGGCAGTCTAAAACACAAGTTTTTCGTATAATTCTGTTGCTTCCAACAGAGGAATCTTTCCCGGCATTTACCAAGTTCTGCTAGGCGTACAGAATACCTTCTGAGGAGCCGTCCTCTAAAGGATGTTCCTTCGTGGGAGACAGGGCTTACAGAGTACAAAAATATTTCCCTTCTCATGTGATGAAAAGAAGGAATTGTGGCCTTATAATGCAGAAATTCTGTTACTGAAAGAATTTGAAATATTTCTCAGAAAATATAAATACGATGTACAACATTGCTTTTTTCTGTCCCTTTGAGTTTATCAGAAATCTCACATACGTTTCCACGAAATTTTAGATTTACTGTACAGTTTTAAAAGAAATTTTTATATAAATATAAATTATATACAATATAAATTACGTTTTTCTTTCAAACCTCCCGCATTTCAATAATCATTGCGAAAAAGAATGTGAGACAATTTTAAAAATACAGCCAGATAATTTTTGTTGGCCATAACACCACTATATTTGTTATTGGTTTCTATTGCAAATATCTAAACAAGAATAGTGACTCCACAAAAATGAGTTCAAGTTTTCGTGTGGTGTATCCGGAAACAAAAAAAAAATTGGTGCAAATAATTACACAAGAATTAGAGAAGATGCACCTGATGTAAAAGTAACTAATGTATGGTTAGAGAAGTTTCCAGAGAATGAAAATTTCTGAAACGCTCTTGAATGGCACATCTTAATGGCAAAAAATTGGAAAGTGCTTTAAAAATAAAAGATTTGGGTATAGAATTTAACAGTAATTTAACTTCAAAACACCACATTACAACAAAATTATTAATTCTGCTTATAAATTAATGAAATTTGGAATTTGAAATTATTCACTCAACCTTCTGGTTTTATTTTACACAATTTACAATAATGATTGTACATGAATGGGCACATGAAAAAAAATATATATATAGATAAAAATTTAAGATAAAATACAGATTTTCAATCACAAATATATAAATAAAGAATTATGTGGAGTGTTTACCATTATAGGTGACTTTTTAAGATGGCAACTGAGTATTTAATTATGTTTTGGACAATTTCATCTTGAATATCTTTGCCTAATTTATATTTCCCTTTCCTATTTATTTATGTACTTAGGTATTTATTTACTTTTATAGTTTTTAAGTATTTAGTTATTTATTTATTTAGCTATTTACTAACAAGAAAAAAGAAAAGAAAAATATGGAAAATAACACTCATAGCAATAATAGCAATAATAATAATAATAATAATAATAATAATAATAATAATAACAATAATAATAATAACAATAATAATAATAATAATAATAATAATAACAATAATAATAATAACAATAATAATAATAATAATAATAATAATAACAATAATAATAATAACAATAATAATAATAACAATAATAATAATAATAACAATAATAATAATAACAATAATAATAATAATAATAATAACAATAACAATAATAACAATAATAATAATAATAATAACAATAATAATAATAATAATAATAATAATAATAATAATAATAACAATAATAATAATAATAACAATAATAATAATAATAATAATAATAACAATAATAATAATAATAATAATAATAATAATAATAATAACAATAATAATAATAATAATAATAATAATAATAATAATAATAATAATAATAATAATAATAACAATAATAATAACAATAATAATAATAATAATAATAATAATAATAACAATAATAATAATAATAATAATAATAACAATAATAATAATAATAATAACAATAATAATAATAATAATAATAATAATAATAATAATAATAATAATAATAATAATAATAACAATAATAATAATAATAATAACAATAATAATAATAATAATAATAACAATAATAATAATAATAATAATAATAATAATACATTACACGTAAAGAGTAAAACTCCCAATATGATACAGGATAGTTGCTATAGATACTATAGCTTATGCCTAAGTTGTGCAACTCTACAGACATTAACTACCATTTCCATGAACCTTTAATTTACACGTGAATTTTGATATTGTCTGAGTCTCCGACATGATCAGGGAGAACATTCAAGAGCCGTGGAAGCGACATACTAACAGATACGATGAAAGAGTAATGGAACGGAGAAAAATTCTCTCCGGCGCCGGGATTTGAGCCCGGGTTTTCAGCTCTACGTGCTGATGCTTTATCCGCTAAGCCACACCGGATACAACTCCGACGCCGGTTAGAATCGTCTCAGATTAAGCTCCAACTCTTGGGTTCCCTCTAGTGGCCGCCCTCTGCACTACGTCATAGATGTCTATGAACGCAGGACCGAAGTCCGCACATGTGCTGAGGTGCACTCGATATGAGTGACTAGTTGGCCGGGATCCGACGGAATAAGCGCCGTCTTAAATCACGAAGTGATTTACGCATATCATATATATATATATTTTTTTAATGTACCGAAGTACATATGATATTTCCATGCAGATATTTTGCGTCATCATACGATGAAAGAGTAATGGAACGGAGAAAAATTCTCTCCGGCGCCGGTGCATCAGCACGTAGAGCTGAAAACCCGGGTTCAAATCCCGGCGCCGGAGAGATTTTTCTCCGTTCCATTACTCTTTTATCGTATGATGACGCAGAATATCTGCATGGAAATATCATATGTACTTCGGTACATAAAAAAAAATAATAATATACTAACAGATGAATAGAAGCGTGTTTTGTGCAGAAAAACAGAGAAAAGGTTCAGAGTTCGAGGTAGTGAAAAATATACAATCAGGTGCCTATTTAAACGTTGCACGTTGAAAGTGTCCTGTCTCTGTGCCTTATCATTCCTCAAAATGTATTATGTCCTGTTACAGCCTGTAGTACAGCGATTCCGCATGTTCCTCCCTGTCTTACACATGGTGTTCAAAAAGTCACGCAATCTTATGGGGAATAATTTATTTTAGAGTAAGGGTTGTCTCTCTTCATCACAATGGTAGTTGTTTCTGTCCAATGTGCAAACATGTGAAGTATCATATCGGATCACAAAGAAAATTTTATATACAGGATGTCCAAAAAATTACGCAACTCTATGAGCTAACATTTACTTTAGAGTAAGCGCTGGAAGTGGCCGTCGTTCTGTGCTTCATACAAATGAACATGTTTAGTGATTTTGTGGAAAACATGTTGCAGTGTTTGGCGTGAGATGGTACTGATACAGTTCTGAATATTTTCTTGCAATTTCGGAATACTGTGTTCATGAGTAATGTAGGTGGTATCCTAAGAAAAACGTCTGCTCAGTTCAGTGTTATTTAGCACCTGGGAAATAAAAGATAATTACGTTAGATTCTCCATAGGATTGCGTGACTTTATGAACACCCTGTACTTGTTATTAGAAACAAACAGAGATAGAGTTCATTTACAAGTCACTCCATACAGAAATACAATTTTTTGGAGAAAAACAGTTTGTTTTTTTCAGTTTCCCTAACAGCTAGGGTTGTTACCATCTTGATATTGTGGCAACACTGCTAGAAACTTCTCGTTGCTTCGGGATTCGATCTCGCGACCGGCAGAAGGAGGGCGAGGTCGGCGGTGGCTGGGCGCGGCAAATGAAGTTGCGCACGCATATACTTCCTAGGGCATGTGCTGTGTGGTGCGAGGAAAAGGGGGGGGGAGCTGAAAGCCAGGCGAACTGATTGTTGTAACGAGAATGATCTTGAAGTCGTAGTTTCTGGAAAGTATGGCTTAACTTATAAAAAGCGAGCAGCCTTCGAAGAAAGTCAGTTGTAGTCGTTGCTACTTTTTGGACAGCAAGCCAGTCAGCCTTGTGTAGCAGTGAAGCCAGCTTCGAGATCGGAGTTCGACTTGAGTGTCTCCACAGCTGTGTGAGCGTCCTGGCTAGTGGACTGTCGCCGGAAGTCCTGAGTTCGAGTGCAGTGGACCGCAGTTGGGGGACCTGAGTTCGAAGTTCAGTGGACTGTCTCTGAAGGTCTGGGGTTCGAGATACTGTGAACTTGAGTGACTGAGCTAGAAGAACTAGCCAAGGCAAACGAACTGTGAACTGAGAACTGACAGTTTGTGTTGTAAATAGTTCTTTGTGAACATTAGTTGAGATTAGGAGTATATTGTTGTTCGCAATAGTCCAAGTGAATTGTCATTGTCGTCTGTGGAGTGCAATAACGAATACTGTGTTGCTGTGTGGAGTGGAAATCCCATTGTTGACGGGAGTGTTTTAATTAAATGTAGAAAGTGATTATTGTTGTGAGAATAAAATTACATTATACTTTTGTACTAAAGTTACAATATAAAAGAATGGTGAAAGGTCTGAGCAGCATTTCTGGGTTTTCTATCGTGTGATTTATGGCCCAGAGTTGGTAGCTCTGGATATTGTGATGAATGTGGTGGCCAGCTAATTGCAGTCGTGAGGCTGCATCTTCGGTATAGGAAGCACATTCTCGCGCGATAAGCTGCAGACGTGATCACAGATCGCTATCTGCGGATGTCGTGATGGGAAACAACCAACTCCGCAAGAAGCGACTCTAAATAATACCCAATCCGCGAGCTACGGAACTATCCACCTCTACGCTTCGGTCTCTATTCCTGAGAAAAATGAATTAGCTTTCTGGGTGCATATTCAGAGTGGCAGGGTAAAGGCTGGTTCACAATAAACCGGGAACGAGAACCAGAATGAAAACGAGAAGCAGAGGACGTGAATATGAAAATGTTTGATTCACAATAAACCGAGAACGTAGACGATATGCATATCGATATGAATGTCAATAACGATATGTAAAGTCGATATTACGCATTCTGATGTTATTTGTGTATAATTGATCAATGGCGTTCTTTCATGAGTACAAGGCAGCCATCGTAAACACAGGTTAACCAACTTCGAAATTTCAACTGAAAAATTTTATTAGGTACGGTACTATAAATATGCCCATGCATATTTATTATCACAACGTATTTTAAGTCTACCATGACGTAAAATAATTAGAGAAGAAACATTTGTAATAGAACAAAAATGAACACAGCAGTAGTTATTGAATTGAAGCATGAATATGTAGTGTGTAATACAACCAATACAGTAATAAAATATGATTCACTTACGATCGGTGTTCAAAGATGCAGCTATTTCTCATCTTTATACGAGGCGCGTCGCTTATCGTAAACGTGAGGATTTTCCTCAACACTCAATATTAGAATCTCATCAAATAAAACTTGCTCCATGATGCACAGCACAGAACAAAATAATGCATAGGTTATGTCACGGTCTTCTTGCTACAAAATATACGACGACAAAATAGCTTCTAGATGGCAATAGAATGAATCTAGTGGGCTGTGATCGGAAACGTGAACGCCGAAGTTGAAACTTGGCCAACTCTCCGTTCCCGATCCCGGGCTTCGGCAAGCTTTTCGTTAATTGTGAATGCTCATATTTAAATGTACACATTTTTCGTTCCGATTCTCGTTTCCGGTTTATTGTGAACCAGCCTTAAATGTGTACGTACAGTGGCGGATTAAGGCCGGGCGCAAAACGGAGTCACTAGTCATCGCCACCGGTGGATGTCATCTCAGATTAAATACTACCACTAGTGGTTCTCACTCTCTGCAGACATTTTCTCCAATCGTGCCTCAGCAACAAAATGGATTCCGATACGGAAGTATTAGTCGTAATACTAATACCTAGGGCTCGAAAGTTGATGAAATGTCAACTTTTTTCTGAGACATCACAGACAATGCAGGATGCAATGCAAACTCGTTTCACTTCAACATGAACCAATATAGCCTAATTTATTGTATACTGGGCTGTGACGGTTCGTGCCTAAAAGGACAAAAGGTTAACTCTCACTACTTTTATAATACATAGATTTCCAGCAAGTTAAACAATATCACATTTCTGAAAAATTAAAAAAATACTACAGTTCCTTAAACTAGATAATTATCTTCAAACGAGCCTGACGATGATGATCAATTAATTGATTATAAAAATTAAAAGAATCAATGGAAAAATTTCCATTTGTTCAATCTTATCTAGAATTTCCTCCTTGGTTCCTTTAATGGATTTTACTTTTGTCCTGTGTCATTACGAATACACCACTGTTACAAAATATTATAAGTTAAATGTTCTATTTAACTAGAGGATAAACACGAATATATTTTTTAATATTTTTTTAGTGCTACTTATATTTATTTATATTTATATTCTTGTGAAAGCTTTTGATAAAGTCCGAAGAGACCTTTTATTCGACATATTACAAGAAAAAAATATTCCAAATTTGCTATTCCAAAATATAATAGAAATCTACACGGACAGCAAAATAAGTGTCAAAATAAATAACTGTATATCCGAAAGAAAATTAGTTAATAATGGAGTTCGACAAGGTTGTCCACTATCACCAACTTTATTTAATATTTATATAAATGAAATTATTTTAAAATGGAACCAAATCTACACATCAGGAATCAAAATAACCAGTGCTCTAACATTAAATACCTTACTCTATGCCGATGATCAAGTCATAATTTCCAATTCAGAGGATAATTTACAAAGAGGATTGTATACATTAAATGAAATATTAAAAGATTTTGGGATGGAAATTTCAGCACAAAAATCAAAAGTAATGGCATTTTTAGGACAAGACCCAGTGAGAAGTAAGATAATACACAATAACCAATGCCTCGAACAAGTGCAAAATTTCAATTATCTGGGTTGTGAAATATCTTATCAAAATGAAAAAGATGTGAACAAGAAAATTACCAAATTTACACAAATTCTAGGAATAATAAACAATACATTAAAAGCTAAATTAGTACAAAAATCTACAAGAATAAAAATATATAATACACTAGCATTACCCACCCTTCTATACGGAAGCGAGATTTGGACATTAAAGAAAAAAGACATGAACAGAATCAAAGCAACGGAAATGAAATTTTTCAGGAGAACAGCAGGATATACTCTTTTAGACCGAAAAAGGAATGAAGAAATTTTAGAACAATTAGAAGCAGAGTCAGTAGAAGAAAAAATCACCAGATACAAATTCAATTGGCTAGATCATGTAAGAAGAATAGAAAATTCAAGAATCCCAAAAATTATGATGCAATATAAACCTAGAGGACATCGTCGACCAGGAAGACCGTTAAGAAGACTGCTAGATGGGGCCGAAACAGGTCTACAGAGGCCTAATTCGTGAAGGATGATGATGATGATATTCTTATAGACAACATTGTTTGTTAAAACTTTATTTCATTTTGTTAATTTATTATTATTTAAATATTTCTGTGGTGTTTGGGTAAAGGGAGATAAGTCATAAAAATGAGTTCGGAGATAAATGAAAATTAAACTTGGAACCCTTATTACAAATAATTTTCTACACAAATAAAACACATCAACTACTAGTATTCTTTGATTTTTGCACACCCACTTGTATAATTTAACTTGTGTGTTCATCTGGGAACAAAATTCCACCTGGACAAAAAAATGACTTATACCCCTTTACCCGAACACCACAGATTTTACTGTAATTCTTCATTCAATCTGATAGCCTATACACCTCTAGGTTCACTATACAGGCGATAGGGCATCAGGAAGTTTAACAATTTTCATAGTCCATACTGTAAACACATCGATCGAGATAGTTTTCAGTCTGTCATATGACCGGGATGACCGGTCGTCCGTGATGCTTCGGTTGGGTGTTTTGCTTTCAGCGGAGTCAAGACACGCGGCAGCCAGCCTGCTGAACAAGCGACCGATCGCGCGTATTATCATGACTCTCGATCGGTCGTTCATAATGAAATCCAGCACTCTCTAGTACTTAACAAAATTTCGAAAATTAGACATGTTGTTTATGCAACTATCGCTTCAATTTTGCTCTGACTGAACCCGAAAATGGATCTCTGTTCTTCGTATCACGTAAGGTTTTTAAGATATACTGTGATTTCACTTTTCGATAAGCGCTATAACAGGAAACATTTTGCCCGGGTTGGGAGTTGTACACCAAAACAAAAGCTAATGTATTTTATGAGTTTATGACCTATTTCCGGTTTCTTATGGTTGTTGACATGTTATTTTGTACTTCTAGTAAATAAATAGATATTGGTCCCTTCTATTCGGTGGTGACAGGATTTTTTCTTGTTGTCAAACTTTCAGAACGGCCCCGAGGTTCACTCAGCCTCCTATAAAATTGAGTACCGGGTCTTTCCCGGGGGTAAAAGGCGGTCAGAGCGTGGTGCCGACCACACCACCTCATTCTAGTGCCGAGGTCATGGAAAGCATGGGGCTCTACCTCCATGCCCCCCAAGTGCCTTCATGGCATGTTACGGGGATACCTTTACCTTTTACCCTTCTATTCAGTAAATGTCATAACATTTTATAGTGAGATCCACGCTTTGAACAAGCAAGGGTGTGGTTTTCAGCATTTAAAAGAAAAGTTTATCAGTTTAAGTGAAGGCAAATTAAAACAGGCCATTTCCATCGGTCTACAAATTCGCAAGGTTATGGCTGACTCTTTGTTTGAGGAAAAACTTTCCGTCAAAGAAAAAATGGCATCATGCGCTTCCAAAGATGTTTGCTCAAATTTCCTTGGTAATTCTAGGGAAGACAACTACATCGAACTTGTGGAAACCATGTTAAGTGCATATAAGAAATTGGGGTGTAATATGTCTCTCAAAATACACTTTTTACATTCTCATTTGGATTTCTTTTCTCATAACCTTGGAGCGGTAAGCGACGAGCATGGGAAAAGATTCCATCAACAAATATCTCAAATGGAAAGGCGATATAGAGGAAGATCATCATCGCAGACTATTGCTGGTCCTTGTAAAACACAGACCGGGTCCAGTTATAAACGGAAGTCATCCAGAAAATTATTTTAAATGGTAAGTTCAAATTCCGAGATTTTTTTTCATTATACACATGAAATATTTTTATTGTTGTTGTGTTTTTTGTGTTTCAGACTATGCAACATTATTTTTGTATCCAGTACACATTTTTCAAGTATTATGAGGAATTTTGAATCCATGGTCTGCTGTAATTTTATCAGTAGCAGTGAAAAATAAAAAAAGAAGTAAAAAATATTCAATTCACTTTCCCAGGAAAATGGTACGTGATGGGGCAATTTGGATTTTAAATTCAGATTTAGGGCACACGTATTAGTAATATTCATCTATTTTTATTTCGGAGTAAGACAAAAAGTAAAAATTTGTTGTTCAGTGTTAGCCTAGACCAGCGTTTCTCAAACTCTGGTCCGCGGACCACCTGTGGTCCTCGAGGTCAGCCCTTGTGGTCCTCCAAAAAAGACAGAAGAAAAAATAAAATTCAAACAAATTGCGTATTACATCATAGCTGAAAGTCTGAGAGATTGGAAATTACACATGGCAATCGCTTTCACTTTTTCTCCCAGTACTGACATTTTATGAAATTTGTTACCTTATCCGTCTACCGACTTCCCACTATACTCTCAGCAACAAAAGAGGGATTTAAAGCACTATGAACGTGGTGTTTCTCGCCATCTTTTCCCTGCACTTCTGGTGCTGCACCTGTAACCCAGCCAGGGACCACCCGAATTCATTACAGGGGGACCAAATTACCGAACCTTTTCATGTATTTATGACTTTAAATCTTTCTTATGTGGTACATGCTAGTAGTTGTCTATGTCTCTGTTAAATAGTGTCCATTATACATAATGAAAAACTAGCTTCGATCCGGATCTTTGAAAAGAAAGGAACGTGATGATACGCTTCATTTAGGCACTGCTAATAGTTCAGAAGCTGTGTGTGAAAATATTAATATCAATGATTTTAGTGCCATTAAAGAAATATCAATTCATTCAGATATATGCCTAGAACAACTGTGTAAGAATCGACACGCTCTTTCATCTCACTAATGCGAGTACCAACATTTATTTGTTTATTTTTTAGTTAATAAGTTAAAGTTTATCAAAACCCTAATAGCCTTGAATTATTAAAAAAGAACGAAAATAAATCTTCTTCTAATATTAACTTAATTAGCTAATACTAATATAAAATTAATTGCATTAAATTAATTTTAATTAATTAATTCTAATTTAAACTATAAGTATACTGGTATTAAAATATGCTACAAAAATTATAAATTTACTTTCGAAGGGAACAAGAGTAAGGTGGTCCGCGGAACTATTCTGACTTAAAAAAGTGGTCCCCACTTCAGAAAAGTTTGAGAAACGCCGGCCTAGACTGTTTATACAGGGACATCATTTTATTTTTACTAACATTTCTAATATTAACCTGGCTATACCTTTGATTGAGAACCGAAAACATCGCTTACTACCTCCTTCCTCGACTGGAGTTCGATGATACTGGCGTAAAATACAAACAAATCACTTTACTAGATATAGGAGAGAAAGAAAGTAATTCATCCATTTACGTAAATTAGGAAATATCGCGATTTTCAGTTTGATAATTTTCATTATAGGTTTTTGTTTTATCAAAATACAGTAGGGGAGAGTGTTGTACCTTTAAACACTTTTCATACTTTATTTTTTTTTAACTTTGGGAGATGAAATTTTTTAAATGAAAAAATGCTTGAAATAATTATTGAAGATTCCTTTACAACTTCCTGTATGTATTTTCCTGTTTTACAGATCTATTAAGGATGGAAAAAATAAAATGAAGAGATATGTAATGTGTTCAAAGGTACAACAGGATCATGTACCTTGGAACATACACTCTTGTAAGTTGGAACACATGGAATATAGCAGGGAATATAGCTGTAAAAACTGACAATCATATTTAAAATGTATTTGTAATCATAAACCAGAGTAGGCTTCTTTGATTTAGATTTTATTTCCTGGAGAAGCAAAAACTGATTCAACAACTTTCTTCAAGGCATCCGAATCAATTGGGGACCTCTTTAATTTCAGACTTACTTCGTGACATGACCTTAAAATAAAAGAAAAACAAAAACCGATAGTATCGTGTAATTTGGAACATGTTCAATGGTACAAGATGTTTTGTGTTCAAAGGTACAAGAGGGTGCACGTTAAACAAATATGGCTCCGAAAAATAAGAGAGTCAAATAAATCATGGAAATTAAAATATATTATTACTCATCAGATGATAGGGAATACACCGTACTTGAAAGATATTAACAAATGCAATCTGGTTTTGTGTTAGAAAACATACATCAATGAACGAAATGATTACTTTTGGTATTAAAAAAACTTCTTTTGTCCACGGAACTCACACTTTGCAATAAATCAAACTGAAACTACGACCAGAGCTACTTAGCGGCTTTCTCTACAGTCTACTTCATTTTGAGTCCTCTAGGTAGCAGCAAAAATTAAAAAAACAAAAACTGTTCAAAGGTACGCTATGCTAAAGGTACAACAGTCTCCCCTACTGTATTAACAATAATTATTTTTACTCATGAACTGAGCTATCCATTCGGACGTATTCATTATGCAGTGTAGGCCTATATTATACTGTCTACAGCACATTAGCGTACAATATAAAGAATGAAGTTAAATTAAAAAATAATCATAATATGGATATTTAAACACATTTTTTAAAATGGTGGCCGTTCATTTCGATACAGGTTTCAGTTCTTTTGTGCATATTACCGCACTATAGATTATTGTACCTAATTCCAATTACCAGTTTCGAACTTCGTACTAGTAATTCATGTTGAAATAATTTTGTACATACTCTATAAAAGAGTACCTTACGTACTGTAAATTCAATCTTCGCTTCTGCCCGATCTAAAGAGATAAAATTACTCAGACATGCTATCTACTGTCCGTCCAAGTGATTATGTAGCAGGGTCGTAGAAAGGGGGGGGGAAATCACGTGACAGTTAATTACTTAACGAGGCCCTTTTATTTAAGTTATTTTAAACTGTTGTATAACATTACGCAGACGTCCAATTCCTAACAGAAATTAATGTTTTCAGAAAGGAGCTAAAACAGCCCATCCACTAACCTTTACAGAAAGGCGAGCAGAAACGAGTGGGGGAAACCGGGATGCGATGTAGGCAAATGGACGACAGTGCCTGAGAGAAAATATGATTCAATATTGAAAGCTCTTTCGTCACTGGAAAACGCGAAGATATTTCTGGACCGTACTATACTCACTAACTCAGTACTGCCTACTATGACAGCATACGCGGTCTTGGTTCTGTGTGGAGAAAGGATGGAAGTTTACTAGTAGTGGGGGTGGGAGTGAAGTACATTAAAAAATTCAGGTACAATAAAAATTGAAGTAAAAATAAAATGATGTCACTGTACATCTGGCCCCAAAGAAGATAAATTGTCATCAATATTACTAAAGTTACGAAAGCTATGAAATTATATATCAACCTAATAATTTGTATCTTATTGTGTCTTTCAAAACTGTCAGACCGGCCCAAAACATTTTTTGGTATCAGTGATGCTGAAAAAGTTTTTATTATTTTTTTTTCGAATACGTCGAAATCTACTTTGTCTAATAGAAAGAAGGTCTAAATCTCAACCTGTCAGTCACAAATTGAACCAAGGTCCATTACGTATGCAGCCAGAAACAATGACGCGTGACCAAGTTATGTTTGAAATAAAATATGAAATGGAAATTGAAGCTATCGAAGAAGATTCCTTGTTAAACGCGCTTTTGCATGGTTCTTGCTCGTGATACACAGAGCAGTATTTCTCTACTGGGAATCTCTTTGATATCGAATGGCTACAAATTAATGAATGCTAAATGTAATCATTAATTAAATATAAAATTGTCTGCGAAATTTCTCTGTGTTTGATTTGCAGTGTACATTGCAAAGACCAATTTCTGAGAATTCCTGTTTGAACTCTACATACCCAGAAACCAGATCATTACAAGCACAGCAACAGGGCCCCAGCGAGAGGCCAAGATATTTTTTACTCCCACACAATCAGAGGAGACTAGAAGTAAATTATAGTTACTAGTATCAACTACCTCAATCTAGAATAAAGGCCGGGTTTACATAAACATTAATGTCGTTTTAACTTTCTGCAACATATGCTACATACTCAGTTCATTTTATCATCACTTCAGCTTACACTATAGACAAAAAAGATGTGACAGGAAATTGAGAGTAACATCTATCCAGGACTTAGGGTAATGGAATTGGAATAAATAAGTACGATTTGTTGTATGATTTAAGTATGCCTAATATATTTAATGAAATAAATTATGAATAATAATAATAATAATAATAATAATAATAATAATAATAATAATAATCTATACTAATAATAACTCCGTAGCCGAAATGTTTCTGGTAATTTTCGATTTTCCAAAAATAATTGGTCCTAACATATATAATTAACCACCCTGAAACCGAAAATCGCTTTTTTGAAATTTTTGTTTGTATGTATGTCTCTTTGTCTGTCTGTCTGTCTCTCTGTCTGTCTGTCTGTCTGTCTGTCTGTCTATCTGTCTGGATGTTTGCTACCTTTTCACGCGATAATGGCTGAACCGATTTATATGAAAATTGGAATATAAATTAAGTTCGCTGTAACTTAGATTTTAGGCTATATGACATTCAAAATACCTTATCTAAAAGGGGGTTATAAGGGGGCCTGAATTAAGTAAATCGAAATATCTCACTTATTATTGATTTATGTGAAATATGGTACATAATTGTATAGAGCGCACATCATTGTATAGAGCGCATCTAGGTCAGAAAGCATGGGTAGACATAACGGCTCGGTTAGAAAAGCCAACGTACTATGGTAGGAACGATCATGATTTTAAAAGCAAATGTAGGAAACAGAAAACGGATGTAGGTAAATTCTCATTTTAAATAGAACTATAAATGATTGGAATGACCTACCTGCAGCGGTCTTTGAGGGCTGTCCTTCCTTAAGGAGATTCAAGAATAACTTAAAAAGTTGTGTATAAAGTGCAAATTAAAATTAAGGTGGCATTCAACATTTAATTTTTTAAGGTGACATGTATTTATCTAGCCTGACGAGTTTACTTCCTTGGTTTGAATTGTAAATTATTTTAAAATAGCGTGTAAGAGGGCCTTAGACTAGAAATGTTTAGTTTAAATGTAGTTCTGTTTATAAGTATGCATAAGGATGCAATTATTTGACTTATTTGAACTGTTGTATCAGTGAAGCGAGGTGAGTCAGTGAAGTTATGGTTTTACAGTGCAGTGAACAGTTCCGATCAGTGATAATTTATAGCGTCAATGAAATGTGTTCTATAGTGTCAGTGAAATGTGTTACAGAGTGTCAGTGAAATGTGTTACAGAGTGTCAGTGAAATGTGTGCTAAAGTGTCAGTGAAATGCGTCATAGTGCCACTACAGGGAATGAGATGAGAGTAAAGTGAAAGACTATTGAAACTTATGTAGGACCTATAGATAATTATGTAGGTTGTGTTGTAAAATTAGGTGTTTTATTTTATGTTTTATTATTATTGTGTTAAATTGTATTGTGTATTCTTATTGTATTGTGTATAAAATTGTATATGTGTTGTAAATTGTATTATGTATTGTAAATTTTATTGCGTATTGCTTATCATTTTATTGTGTATTGTTAATATTGTATATACCACTGCCACCGGGTGCTTGCCCACTTGCAGTGTAAATAAATACATACATACATAACAAAAGTTTCTTTAAAAATGATTTCCGATAAGTTTTATTCCTTGCAAAATTTTGATAGTACTGATATTTAATGAGATAAATGAGTTTTAAAATTAAAATACAATGCCATCTAAGGCGGTGTAATGAAATGAAAACAAATGACTACGTCTATAAGGGGCCTTGGACAACAACAATCGAAAGCTATGAAACATAGCCTACAGAGAATGTTTCTGTGTTTGTATGAAGTAATATCGAAAGCTAAATTAACTGATTTGTATAATTAATTATTATTTCACCATTGGAAAGTGTAGTTTCTCTAGATGGACATAATGCTATAATGTTATTACAGTAACTTCTGAGTGCTCTCTAGACCAAAAAGACCGCATTTTAATACAATTTAAATTAAGTAACATATTAAACGATTTATCCTTCTGTCAAACACGAATGTTCCCTGGATCAAACGTCCTATTTTAATTATGTAATTACTTTATATTTATTTCTAACAGGTGCAGCGGACCGCACGGGTTATTTTACGACGCTGTATCAACATCTAGGTTATTTAGCGTCTGAATGATATGAAGGTGATAATGCCGGTGAAATGAGTCCGGGGTCCAGCACCGAAAGTTCCCCAGCATTTGCTCGTATTGGGTTGTGGGAAAACCCCGGAAAAAACCTCAACCAGGTAACTTGCCCCGACCGGGATTCGAACCCGGGCCACCTGGTTTCACAGCCAAACGCGCTGACCGTTACTCCACAGGTGTGGACGGAGCGCACGGGTACGGCTAGTTATGAATAATAGTAAATCAAATAATAATAATAATAATAATAATAATAATAATAATAATAATACTTACTGACCTACTTACTTACTGGCTGGCTTTTAAGGAATCCGGAGGTTCATTGCCGCCCTCACATAAGCCCGCCATTGGTCCCTATCCTGAGCAAGATTAATCCAGTCTCTATCATCATATCCCACCTCCCTCAAATCCATTTTAATATTATCTTCCCATCTACGTCTCGGCCTCCCTAAAGGTCTTTTTCCCTCCGGCCTCCCAACTAACACTCTATATGCATTTCTGGATTCGCCCATACGTGCTACATGCCCTGCCCATCTCAAACGTCTGGATTTAATGTTCCTAATTATGTCAGGTGAAGAATACAATGCGTGCAGTTCTGTGTTGTGTAACTTTCTTCATTCTCCTGTAACTTCATCCCTCTTAGCCCCAAATATTTTCCTAAGCACCTTATTCTCAAACACCCTTAACCTATGTTACTCTCTCAAAGTGAGAGTCCAAGTTTCACAACCATATAGAACAACCGGTAATATAACTGTTTTATAAATTCTAACTTTAAGATTTTTTGACAACAGACTGGATGATAAAAGCTTCTCAATCGAATAATAACAGGCATTTCCCATATTAATTCTATTTTTAATTTCCTCCCGAGTATTATTTATATTATTACTGTTGCTCCCAGGTATTTGAATTTTTCCACCTCTTCAAAGGATAAATTTTCAATTTTTATATTTCCATTTCGTACAATATTCTCGTCACGAGACATAATCATATAGACCTAATTTGTCTTTTCGGGATTTACTTCCAATCCTATCTCTTTACTTGCTTCAAGTAGAATTTCCGCTTTTCCCTAATCGTTAGTGGATTTTCTCCTAACATATTCACGTCATCCGCATAGACAAGAAGCTGATGTAACCCGTTCAATTCCAAACCCTGCCTGTTATCCTGAACTTTCCTAATGGCATATTCTAGAGCGAAGTTAAAAAGTAAAGGTGATGGTGCATCTCCCTGCTTCAGCCCGCAGTGAATTGGAAAAGCATCAGAGAGAAACTGGCCTATATGGACTCTGCTGTAAGTTTCACTGAGACACATTTTAATTAATCGAACTAGTTTCGTGAGAATACCAAATTCAATAAGAATATTATATAAAACTTCTCTCTTAACCAAGTCATACGCCTTTTTGAAATCTATGAATAACTGATGTACTGTACCCTTATACTACCATTTTTTTCTCCAATATCTGTCGAATACAAAAAATCTGATCAATAGTCGATCTATTACGCCTAAAACCACACTGATGATCCCCAATAATTTTATCTACATATGGAGTTAAACTTCTCAAAAGGATATTCGACAAAATTTTGTAGACGTTAACAAAAGTGATATTCCTCGAAAGTTACTACAGTTAGTCTTGTCCCCCTTCTTAAAAATAGATATGATTATGGACTCCTTCCATTGTTCTGGTACAATTTCCTTTTCCCAAATTTATAAACTTGTACTTGTACAAATCAACTGCAACAAGTTTATAAATTTCGCTAGATAATGCACTTCCATCCTCTTGTATTAATTCTGCTGGAATTTGATCGATACCTGGAGACTTGTACTTTTTCAGATTTTCTATCGCAATTTCGACTTCAGAAAGTGTGGGTTCCGGTATAAATGGCTCAGCAGTTTGTATTTCAATTTCGTCCCGATCATTTCTATTTGGCCTATGTATATTTAGTAGTTGCGCAAAATAGTTTTTCCATCTGTTCAGGATTGAATGAAAGTCTGGAAGCAAGTCACCATTCTCATCCTTGATCACGTTTACCCTTGCCTGATATCCGTTTTTAAATTCCTTTATACCCTTATATAAATCTCGAATGTTTTTATTCTTACTATTTGTTTCTACCTCATTCAGTTATTCCTTCAAGTAATCTCTCTTTTTATTCCTAAGTGTATGCCTTGCTTCCCGTCTTTCATTGAAATAATTATCTCTATTCTCCTCAATTGGATCCTGTAAGAATTTCACTTTTGCCTGTTTCCTTCTATCTACTAATACGGAACAATCTTCATCAAACCATGGTTTCTTTTTTTTTAGTTTCATGACAACATATGCTCTGCTCAGCTGCAATTTTGATATTATCTCGGGTATTGTCCAAGATACATTATCATTATTTTCTTTTTATTATTTCATCAAGAGTAATCTCACTAGAGGTTTTGTTTTATCTAGAGAAAATCAAAACTCGATTGGTATTTAATTATTACACGATTAAAAGAAATAAAGTACTCTAATACAATAAAAAATTAATTGACTTACTAAATATTCTATTAATGTTAGCTTCACCAAAACGTTTGAGCGGAGCCGCCATTTCAGTTGATTATCTATGCGATAAACAAATGACGATCGCAAAACATGTTATATAGTACCGTAAAGAATTTGCAGTTTGAAATGTAGGCAAACAAAGAAACAAATGGTAGGGAGGTGATAAAACAGAAAAGTATATAAAGATTAGAAGAAATAAAGTACTATAACACAATAAAATAGATATTGACTTGCTAAAATTCTTTTTCACTAATGTTACATTCACCAAAACGTTTGAACGGAGTCGACTTTTCAGTCGACTATCTATGCGAGAAACAAATGACGATCGCAAAGCATGTTTTATAGTACCGTAAAGAATTGCAGTTTGAAATGTTGGCAAACAATGAAACAAATGCTAGGGAAATGATAAAAAACAAACAAATGCTAGGGAAGTGATAAAATTGTAGCGATAAACAGCCATGATTAGTTGAAACACGCCCTTTCGTATCGTTTTATTGGTTAAAGTAGTATGACGGTAGTAAAAGTGTAATAGTCATCATAATTATGATTATAATCATTATCATTAACAGCTTATAAAAGCCGTTATAATACATAGCGTATTATAAACTAACTAGTGGCTTGTGCAGCAAATGCTGCTGCAAACTAAGTTCGTTAGACGTTCAAATAAAAATTTTTCAGATTTATTTTCAATGAAGAATACTTGTCTTTTTGATAGTCATTTGCTTCCATAATAATGAAACATACTCCCTCTGAATGGATTTTCTTAGGTCAAATACTTTCTCTTGAACCTATCCAACTTCAGTTTTTTAGTTTCAACGCGAAAACGCAAGTATCAATGTCAGGACGATAGCAGTAGCTATTTCAGGTCATTGTGGATTGTAGGCAAAAGTTAAAAAAATGTCAGGTTTGCTAAGCTTTCGAACAATAGCATTTTCGTATAGCTGCTGTAAGTAGAACTTGAAATGTAGAGCGTAAAATCATTTTATCCTACTAAGAGATCTTGCTGAAATGATCTGGAGACTACAAAATTTTCTAGGCCTCTTATTTTATCAGTAAGTAATACCTTTTTATATATTTTCCTTAGGAACTGTACTTTTTGCGCTCTCTCGACCAATACTGAAGATAGTGACACATCAATATCTACACTACACCGCCATTAAGTATATAAAAAAGACCCAACCCGACTGGGTTAATAAGTATAAAAATATTTGATTTTTAATAACAATATTATTATCTTAAGTTTTGTAGTTATATAAGCAGCCACTCAGTAAATTATAGAAATGAAGAACTAAATTAAAATATTCTCTACATTTACTTACATAACCTCAAAACTTTTCACTTTCATGTCATCAATATAGCATCAATATTATGTACAGTTAATGAAAAATAGATGCATCATGATATTAACTATAATAATATTTCATTTATAATGATAATGTCATCAAACCACCTCAAGTTTCGTAGATTTGAATATCCAATACACAGCTGTACTCAGAAAATTATTATACACTGCAGAATCAGTTTTTAATAACAAATTGAATTGAGCTCTAAATATGTCAGCAATCCTGCAGGTCATGGCCTTCGTGTAATAGCCTATTGTTTATTGTAGTGTGTGTTTTGTTCTGAAATTCAATCAAATCGGCCGTCATTCGATAAAATTAGTTCTCAAAACTGACAACAGATGGATTTTGGAAAATAGGAAAATCATGTAGGAAAATTGACATTTCACTGAAAACTATTACTTTTCCGAAAAACTTTGGGTTCCAAGATTCAAAATGAGGGGTCATTTATTAAAATCTGTTCAGCCGTTTTCCCGTAATTTCCATTACCAGTTCAAATTATATATATAGATAAGATTTATAAAACGCCTCAAAAATATTCAATTTGTGTTATTTTCAATCCTAAACTTCCAGGATTAATTAAGAGAGTTGAAATTGAATGACCAAAACCAGCATTTAATTCGAGTTTACGGCTTGTGCTGTGGTATTGTAGGAATTCTTCTCCCTAAAAGCGTACGTCATGTTCCCATATTCTCGAAAGACGTCATATTGATGGGCGACCATATCGAAAATCGTTATTGGCACTCAAAAGTTGAACACCCGTCAATTTGATCGGACAGTTTGCAAACAACGACATGGAGTTTCCCTCTTAAGGGATATATTATTGAGGACATCAATAGCTATTCCGGAGTGAAGTGCGGCTTTCAAGCGATTTGTAGCTGTTTATTTATTTACGTACGCCCAGGCAACCCTTTCTGAAGTGGGGATGTGTGTGTGAGTTTATTCGGGTCAAAAAGTATTACGTTATGGGAATCGATTCTGGTATACAATCGATATAATTCATAAGAAATTCTTTGAGAAAGGCACTTCTTTAAGCATGACCGCTCTCCAGGCTCAGAATTCAGGGCAATATCGTCTCTACAGCTTACTGCTTGAATTGAATAGTTCGTTGTTGTGAGTTATGCTTACTGAAAGGATTTCAATATGCCAAACTTGTGTGCAGCCAGCATTAGCAAGCAATTATGAATAGAATGAACGCTGTCACGTAAATTGCATATGCTTCCTCGTAACATTAACATAATACCTTTCCAAAGTTAGATAGGCCTACAACAAGTGATGCATTTTAGAGAAGATGAAGAGTTCAAATGCAAAACAAGTTATATCCATTTTTTTTTAATCGAGTTCTTGCTGCTCTTGCAATCTTAGGAGTTCCCTGCGTCTATACGTGAGATATTCTGTGCAGAAATAGTAATATGCGTTACAAGAGCGGTATGTTGAAGTTTTCATGTTCGAGGAAAAGTTTGAAAAAGCGAAACGTAGTTCAGCTTTTTTAATTTCTGAGAATTGAAAGAAAACATACCGCTCGTGTATCGTACATTATTTTGTGCGAAGATCGTTTATTACATACCTGAAAGAGGAATTTCTAATTAGTTGCAATGAAATCTCCATCTTGGTTTCTGTTCAATGACTGCAATTTTGGAAAACAAAAATATCTATCTTCAACATTGTTGCTTTAAAATGTTTTCTGTGTTTACTATACTCCAGCAGGCCGTGATATACGTCTGTCTTTTTTTTTTCCCAGTCTATAAATGCGAACTTAAAACAAACGGCTTCCTTAATGTTACATGCATCACGAAATGCAGTAACTTTAGTGGAGTTGTAGAGTTTACTTAATTTTTGCAAATATTTAAAAACAATAATTAACAGTGCAATTTAGGTGAAATTGCAGTGGTAAGTTTCCAATATATAATTATTACTATATTGAACGTCTCTAAAAATAACATGTTAAAAGCCTAAAGCAGTAAAATCAATATGTCACTTAAGCGGTAAGAAGAGGGAAATTGTTATGTGTGTTCGGTTGGGAATACTGAATGTGGAATTTTAGACTTACCGCGGGTTGGTTTTGTGCAGAAACGAAGCAAATACGCACGATCTCGCACAAAAGTTATATCCCCCAGTTGACAGGATGATAAAAACCTGCGTTTGACTCAAAATAAGTTACATCCAAAACGCTGTTTGCTTCAGTTTAAATTACATCCATTCTTTCGTTTTATTAACGTAATGTGCAACAGGTTTTTTTTTTAATTTTACTAGTTTAAATAATTTTAATAATTGTTATCTACCGTTACAACAGTCAATGTGGAGAGAGGAAACTGAATTTGTTGTATTTACGTGAGTGGCAAGAGAATGGAAAATATGGAAGATGTGGTGACCGTTGGGGAAGGAAACTTGGGTTCCAGGAAGAGGAAACGTAATGAAACAGACAGGCAAAGAAGAAAGTAAACTATCAATAACCGTTTTTCTTCAATGACAGTGGCTCTCCTGTTTCACTACTTAAGAAAGAATGTGGTCGTTTGCAGCAACAAATGCTTCGAGGTTGATATCTGCACTCAAGATAAGGGATATTCATAATCTTCTTACAAGGAGTGGACTGAATTTTAGAGAAGATCCTAGACTGACCTTCTACATGGAATTACAGTCAACGCCAGCAGCTAGGAAAGACCATGATGAACCCAATGAGAACTGTAATTGTGTTGATCTTGAAACTCCTGTAGAGCATGTGTAGAAATACCCCAAGAGAACAGAATATTCGTTAAAGTCTGAAATGGACTATCTCTGTTACTAATTTTAAAAAATGTATCCAATAGGTCTGTATTCTTCTGAAAATTTCAGCAGGAAGTCTTAAAAATGTTATATTTTTCAGCAATTTTATATTTTATGAAAATAATGTATATAATTTGCAATGACTATTACACTCTTACTACGTCATACTACTTTTGATCAATAAAACGGTACGAAAGGACGTATTTCAACCAATCATGGCTGCTTATCGCACAATTTCATCGCGTCCTTAGCATTTGTTTAATTTTATCGCGTCCCTAGCATTTGTTTAATTTTATCGCGTCCCTAGCATTTGTTTAATTTTATCGCGTCCCTAGCATTCGTTTCTTTGTTTGCCAACATTTGAAACTGCGCTGGTCTGGACGTCACCACTCCAGTCGATGCACAGCAGTTTCAAATATGACTCGCATTGGCATTCAAGAACAAGAATTAATAAAAATCACTGATCATACCTATGCATCTTCTGAAATCCGATTTACAAATAAATGAAGACCACCATTCGGAAATCCTGAATAAGTTGAATACACCATGTAGGCCTAAATCAACGAGTTCCACTTCTATTACGCACACGTCCAATATAACATCAATTGAACCACCAACCATATTCAAATTTGAAAATTGTACTTTCAATAATTATTCCTTTTAAAATTATTCATTCGGAAATTCTGAATAAGTTGAATACACCATGTAGGCCTAAATCAACGAGTTCCACTTCTATTACGCACACGTCCAATATAATATCAATTGAACCACCAACCACATTCAAATTTGAAAATTGTACATTCAATAATTATTCCTTTTAAAATTATTGTTTATTTTTTATGTCATCGTCGTTAATTAAAACTTTTCTAACACTTGTGTATATTAGTTACGTTATGTTATAGCTTCTGCTATATGATATTATGGATAGTCACGTATCAGAGATTGTTTAATATTAAGATTTATTGAAAATCATCTGTCAAGTGACGTTGATTACTGGGATTCGGATAATTGAAGTGGAATGTTGCATTTTAATAAAAATAAAACTGAATCAACAAAGCCTTCTTGACTAGTAACATTGCCATCGTGTATAATAGATCGAGAACTTCTCGACGAGAAGGCATTGCTCACTACTGCCATCTAGCATGCATCTAGCGTAATATTTGTAATGTTGAGATGGTACAATAATACATTTGAAGACAGTTGTATTTTCGTAAATCAATTAATATTTTATTGTATTGGAGTACTTCGTTACTTCTAATCTTTATATACTTTCTTCTAATCGTGTAATAGTCAATTAAATTCCACTCGAGTTTTGATTTTCTCTAGATAAATCAAAACGTCCAGTGAGATTACTGTTGATAACAACTATGTGTATAATTTTCATTGGTTTTATTCATGTGAAAATTTCAGCAGGCAATCTTACAAATTTTTTTTTTCAGTAATTTTGTAAAATATTATGAAAATAATAATATGTATAATTTAAACTCATATTCTTTCTTCAATATTTTACAGTACTAGTAAGTTCAAAATTAACATCTACTCACATCACGATTAAGTGCAAAACAAGTTATACACGCAGATCTGTGCAAATCAAGTCATATCCACTTTTTAAATTTAAATAATTTGATGAAGGAAGAATAGTGAAGGCCAATATTTGCTCTAAAATCTTGTTACTATAGAAGGAATTGGATTATAAGAAAGAATTATAAAATACACTGTAAATATACTGTGTGGCACATTTTGCTCATTTCTGAGAAAACTTTTCTGGAGATATAACTTGTTTTGTATTTGAGCTCTTCAGATATGAATATTATATATAAAAATAGCGCAACTTGGTACCGGCGTGGTCTAGTGGCAGTCTATCGATCGGGATCGGGGCCGAATTTAGGTATAGTCCCGCCCTTAGGCAGTATTAAAATTTGCTGCACCCTCCAACTCTCACAGACAGTTTATTACAAGCTATTATACAGGTCATGTTTAGTTTAAATTAGTTTTAAATGAAATGTTACAATTCAGAAAACAATAAATTACTGGAATCAAAATACATGCATTTTACTTGTGAATTATAAAGATTTCCTTCGCACTTTCTTCACACAAAAAGCACAGCTGAGTCATCAAAATCGATCTGGTGAAGCACATCAGGCTCGATGCAAAGAAACATATTCAAACTTATTCATTGTTGAAACAAAATTGATTTGTGAAAGCCAGGCTGTGGTTTATTTTTAAGCATTGCTTTTGTTGGTGGTATAATTATTACGAGTATTTCTTACTTCGAAGCAGGGGCGGATGCAAGGGGGGGATTAAGGGGATATATCCCCTCCCGAAATTTTGAGAAAAATACGAAACAAGAAACAAAAATAATATTAATTTTAATTTGTGAATGTACATAGGAATTAGAGAGTTTTCCACGTAAATTCTCTTTGCTAAAATGTTAAATTCCAAGAACTGCAGGAAGACAAACACAGAGTTCTTACTTCAAGACAGGGAGTCATGAAGAGTATTTTAGGCTTGTAATTTTCCTTCTCTTCTTAGACTATTTCATTAGTCAGCTCGAGGACAGGTTTTTAAATCATAAGGGGATCCTAAAGTCCATACAAACTTTTCTGCCTAAAAACATAGTGCGAGCATCAGATGAAGATTTAGAAACTGCTGTTGAAACTATAGTAAATCAGTGGCCCAATGATGTTGATGCATCGCCAGAGTCTTTCTTCAATGAATTGAAGATGTGGAGAAGAAATTTCCTTGATCAGAAAAATCTTCACCTAATATCTACTGTTTTTATATCATCTTTGAACAGGTGCAATGAAATTATTTTTCCCTGCACTCGCAAGGCGCTGAAACTTTTCTGCACGTTGCCTGTAACTACAGCAACACCAGAACGGTCGTTCTCAACATTGCGGTATTTGAAGACTTACTTGAGGAGCACGATGGGAGCAGACAGATTAAATGGACTGACCTTGATGTATATACATAAAAATGTAGAAGTAAAAGCTCATGAAGTACTGGATGAAATGTCTAAGAATCCTCGTCGCCTTCTTCTGCAAATGTCATTCTGTCATTGTTTTTGTATTGCAGTCATTGTAAATGTTAAATTAAAAAAATTGTGGTTTATTTAACAACGCTCGCAATTGCCGAGGTTATATCAGCGTTGCCGGTGTGCCGGAATTTTTTCCCTCAGGACTTCTTTTACATGCCAGTAAATCGACTGATATGAGGCCTGTCGCATTTAAACACACTTAAATGCCATCGAGCTGGGTTGGGGTAGAACCCGCAACTTCGAGCACAGAAGGCTATACCGACTACGCTACTCAGGTCAACTTGTAAATGCTTGTGACTCGGAAACAAATTGTGAGTATATAAACTTATTTCTCATTACTCCATTTTTACTATCTCCTCAAATCCCTCCCCGAAAAAAAAAATCCTGCGTCCGCCCCTGCTTCGAAGTATTTGTTATTTCTTACTGCGCAAGCTGGAAAGTGATTAAACAGTATTGTTGACAATTTGTTATAATAATTATATGAAATGTAACTGATAGTTGTGGTTACTATTCATAGCGATAAATAAACACACATCCAATTTGATTTCAACAATGTATTCTTGTTTATACAAGCAGTTAAATTTAAGTAGTTTCACTGCATAATAACGTGAGACCAGCATTACAATATAACCATAGTCTAGTATATACAGTCACGAAGCTTGAGTTGTGAGGGTGCTAGGAACAATAGACTGCGCCGGTACTAATTCGCATTGTCTGTAATGCGATCCTAGTGGTTAGCAACTATCTATGGATGCATATTTACTACATATTGAGCTTCGTGACTGTATATACTAGACTGTGATATAACTATGCAGCTGCGCACTTTTCTTTTACTCTCGTCACGACCGCGACAACGTTATAACAAGACAATATCCGACTTCCACAAGGTGTTCAAGAACAAACTTCAGAAAAGTATTTAGGGCCTACCAACAAGTGTTTTAAAAATAAATTTCACTGTAAAATGAAAATGAAAAAATAGGAAAGAAAAAAGGAAGAGAAAGAGAGAGAGAAAACGTCCCCCCCCCCGGAAATTGCCGCCCTAGGCATCTGCCTGGTTGCTCTCAGGCGTGAGTTCGAACGATATTCAGATTGGACTGATGGCCTAGTTTTTGACGTAGTACACTGGCGTTCAAAGATATCTGACCTATAATTTTATGATCATGTAAGCGAACTTTTTAACCAATGAACCTCCGGGTTCTCTGAAACCCATTCGTAAGTTAAGTCTATTAATATTTCAGACTCACATTGTGACAAGTGGTTACTTTTTAACCATGGTTTCTTAATCCACGGTTACTAAGTTTTTAACAGAGATTGATGCACACTCAAACATTCAATTTTCTCGAAATTCATCTGTAATTCCCACTTTCCATATTATGCAATTGGTTTTCATATCATGGAAGATGTATCCGACGGCATGGCGCGTCCTCAGGTTGCGGATAGAGGAGACGACCTCCAGATATGGAATATATGCGAATATATTGAATAAGCAGTCGTGGACAGCCGATGAGGACCATCGTCCTCCAGCTTGGGGGTTGGGCGAAGGGCTAACAACCCATCACCGTAAAAACCAGCTTGTTACGAAAACCTCAAAATAAGCCTCGGAATGGAACTGATTCTCTGGTACGACCACAGCAAAGGAATAAGGATTTGAGATTTGGTACTTGCAAAGTTATAAGTCTATATAGCATTCGGGAGGAAATTAAACGCAGAATAAATATGGGAAATGCCTGTTATTATTCGATTGAGAAGCTTTCGTCATCTAGTTTTCTCTCAGAAAAGCTTAAAGTTGGAAATTTTATTTATAAAACAGTTATATTACCTGTTGTTCTGTATGGTTGTGAAACTTGGACTCTCACTTTGAGAGAGGAACAGAGGTTAAGGGTGTTTGAGAATAAGGTGCCTAGGAAAATATTTAGGGCTAAAAGGAATGAAGTTACAGGAGAATGGAGAAAGTTACACAACGCAGAACTGCACGCATTGTATTCTTCACCTGGTCTATAATTAGGAACATTAAAATCCAGACGTTTGAGATGGGCAGGGCATGTAGGACGTATGGGCGAATCCAGAAATGCATCTAGAATGTTAGTTGGGAGGCCGGAGGGAAAAAGACCTTTGGGGAGGCCGAGACGTAGATGGGAAGATAATATTAAAATGGATTTGAGAGAGGTGGGATATGATGATAGAGACTGGATTAATCTTGCTTACGATAGGGACCGATGGTGGGCTTATGTGAGGGCGGCAATGAACCTGCAGGTTCTTTAAAAGCCATAAGTAAGATGCATCATCCATGCCCTGTGTGATTGCTGCCAAGAATCATCTGAATATAAAAATCTCACTGTGATAAATCGCTATTATCCATCACAGTGATTTTTCCGAAGCTGTCATACAGTAGTTCGGAGCTGTGACGACAAAACGCTATCGCATCCCACCTCTACTTTCTTACTAACGCACACTGTCAAAGCAACAAGTAGAAGCATCAATTAAGCTCCTGAACTAAATGGGCCAGATTTGTCCACATATCTGCTATATACATGATTACTTCAAGCACGGGGGGAAAGGGGGAGGACAGATATGAAAGAGACATGATATTGAGAAACGAAGCCCCTCCTACAACATACATACATACGTACTCTTACATAGCTCGTGTCTAATTGGACCGGTGGGCTCTGTAAATACCGGTCAGGCGTACGGAGATACGCGATTGTTTGCGTAGAATCCGCGCGCGACAATGCAAATACCGAGAGAGAGACGATGTAATGGAAAGTAAACAATTAAGCCCAAGCACATCGGGTCCGTCAGTCGGCCGGCTGGCCCGTATTGTTAGTAACGAGGGAAATATGCCTGCGAACAGGTCCCGTTTTTTATTATATTATTTAAGTGCGTGGGGGACACGGGATAACAAGTGTAACCTTTCGTGCAGTTCATATCTTCCCGGGCACCTGAGGTCTCAAGGCTGACTCCACACGTGCTTCGACCCCTGGTGCTGTATTTCAGACACGAAGAGTCTGTGCGACGACAAGATTTCTCCTACTGTTTAAGTTCCCATTTTTGTTTCACAGTTACTCCAGATAGTTCGGCTGCCATAAATATGTCTCATGAAAATACGGGATACTTCTACTATCGACTTTTTTTGTAAAGCAACTGAAGTTAGAAGCTACCGTAAACTGGGGTTACTTTGAACACAGAGGAAACTTTGACCATTTTTTTCAAAAAATCATATTTGTTATATGCATTTGTTATAGATGGAGGTAAATTATCATAAAATCATTCTCATACCAAATTTACCTCCACCTATAACAAGTGCAGCATGTAGAAACCTAAATATGATTTTCTGAAAAAATGTTCAAAGTTTCCTCTGTGTTCAAAGTAACCCCAGTTTACGGTACTGAGAAATGTAATAATAATAATAATAATAATAATAATAATAATAATAATAATAATAATAATAATAATAATAATGGCTTTATTTAACCTGGCAGAGTTAAGGCTGTAAGGCCTTCTCTTACACTCAACCAGGATTAAAACTTGCTTACATAGTTGAACATACAACTGGATCGGAATTAAGTAATTACATACTGATACTTACAATTTAGGTACATAATGAGATCAAAAGAGGTAGTTACATAAAAATTCACCTCATGAAATAAAAATAAACATAATGGAATACATATTGGATATTAATGTTGTTAGAATCAAATACGAATCACATAAAAACAGAAGCCGATAATTCAATAAAAAATGTACACAGTAAAAATAAAAATAAACACGTTAGTATACATAATAGTATTAGATTACAAGTAAGTAGGATTCACATAATTAAACCAGAAACCGACAATTTGAATAAAATGTGCACAAAAAATAGATTAATAATAAAAAAACAACATAGTGGGATACATATTGGCGTTAAGTGATAAATAAACACGATTTACATGATTACACGATAAAAATAAGAAACAAAAATAAATACAGTGGAACACATTCCATTAAATATTTGCAACGTGTTAGGTCTGGCAACTCATCATAAGATATTTTTCTAATTTACATTTAAAGGAAATTAAAGTTCGGCAGCCCTTGACTTCAGGCGGCAGAGAATTCCAGTGACGAGAAGTAGCAACAGTAAAAGATGAGGATAAAGAGATGATGTGTGGAGTGGTATTTCTAGCGTGTTATATTGTGACCGAGTATTTAAGTTATGATACCGAGAAAGATTGTGGAATCGGACAGATAAGTAAGAGGGAGTAGAGGTGTGCAATGTATTAAGTAATATTAAAATAAAGCAAGTCCACGGCTGTGAAGTAACGATCAGCGTGTCTTACTGTAAAACGAGGGGACTGGGTTCAATCCTAGTTGGGACAAGTTACCAGGTTGGGTATTTTTTCCGAGATTTTCCCTCAACCATATGAATTAGAGATGAACAACGATCGAGAAAAAATTAAATGCGCCCGCAAAGCCGAAAACCCGCACGACAATATTGCCTACATCGCGTCGTTGACGTAAAGACTGCTTGTGAGTGTTTCAAGACTTCGGGAATTGTCGAGTCTCGAACGTCAAGCAGCCTTTTATCATCACTCACAGATCAGACTGAACATTTATCTGTTCTGGCAACTATTATATATGTATAAACAATCAATTAGCCTATTTGAAACATCATCTCTACCTTTCAGTGTATAGGCCCCTAATAATCCGTTCCCCAATTTTTATATAATTACTAGGCCCTTATTTTAAAGGCTAGAATTTTTCTTTTCGTATGTTTGAGATCAAGTTTACAATCTGAAGTAAAAAAATATATATTAACGCTATATTTAGCATTATGGTTCATGTTTCTTAGAAATGAACATTTATTTGAGAATTTTTTTTATTTATAAACTTTAGGTAATATCTGACAATAGAAAAACAACATTTTTTTCCTCCAGTACTGTATCTTGTACTGTACATTAATGAAAATTAGTATGTGTAAAACACTGTCCTTCTGCTATATGAAAAAAATATATATATATATATATTTTTACGATTTTAAAAATTATTTACATTTTTTTTCTTCAAATACATTTTACTATGCAGTGATGAAGCGTTTCCCACATAATTCAAAAACTATCCAACATTCTGTGATGAAATTTTTGTGTGTATTTATGCATGCTATATCTGCAACATGATGCAAGATCACTTCTCTAACTTTGATAGATTGTCTGATAAAAATACATTTATTTTTAAAAATGGTCAAATATCAGTATTTTCTTCTAACACAAAATAAAAATATATATATATATATATTATTTATTAAGGAATGTAGTTGAAAGAGCATGATATTGTAAACATGAGTTTCAGCAATAAAATAAAAAAGAGAGAACATGAAAAAGTTAACAAGTTTATGAGTTATGAGAGAAACGCTTCAACACTGCACAGTAAACTGCCATCGTTTTGAATTTTGAAAAAAAAAAAATATATATATATATATATATATATTTCAATCGTAAAAATATTTTTTTCATATAGTAGAAAGACTATGCGGATGACGTGAATATGTTAGGAGAAAATCCTCAAACGATTAGGGAAAACACGGGAATTTTACTGGAAGCAAGTAAAGAGATAGGTTTGGAAGTAAATCCCGAAAAGACAAAGTATATGATTATGTTTCGCGACCAGAATATTGTAGAAAATGGAAATATAAAAATTTAAAATTTATCTTTTGAAGAGGTGGAGAAGTTCAAATATTTTGGAGCAACAGTAACAAATATAAATGATACTCGGGAGGAAATTAAACACAGAATAAATATGGGAAATGCCTGTTATTATTCGGTTGAGAAGCTTTTATCATCCAGTCTGCTGTCCAGAAATCTGAAAGTTAGAATTTATAAAACAGTTATATTACCGGTTGTTCTCTATGGCTGTGAAATTTGGACTCTCACTTTGAGAGAGGAACATAGGTTAAGGGTGTTTGAGAATAAGGTGCTTAGGAAAATATTTGGAGCTAAAAGGGATGAAGTTACAGGAAAATGGAGAAAGTTACACAACACAGAACAGCACACATTGTATTCTTCACTTGACATAATTAGGAACATTAAATCCAGACGTTTGAGATGAGCAGGGCATGTAGCACATATGGGCGAATTCAGAAATGCATATAGAGTGTTAGTTGGGAGGCCGGAGGGAAAAAGACCTTTAGGGAGGCCGAGACGTAGATGGGAAGATAATATTAAAATGGATTTGAGGGAGGTGGGATATGATGATAGAGACTGGATTAATCTTGCTCAGGATAGGGACCAATGGCGGGCTTATGTGAGGGTGGCAATGAACCTCCGGGTTCCTTAAAAGCCAGTAAGTAAGTAAGTAAGTAGAAAGACAGTGTTTTACACATACCAATTTTCATTATTGTACAATATATAAGCCTGATAATGGAGGAAAAAATGTTGAATATTTTCAAAAATGTTACTGCTGTAAGCTGTATCTAACCCCTTAAGACAAAGTAACTGGTGTTTTATTTTTTGGATATCGCTAGCATTTATCTCCATTACTTTCTGTAACTGTTACTATTACTGAGTAACTGGAATAAAGTAACCACTAGGGTATTTTTCTAATATTACTAGTAGTCTATATAATATTGCAAACACAGACGGAAATTCTGTGCGTGTGTGCGGGCAAACATGAGAAGTAAGGACTTGTTTAGTAATTGCATGCAATTGAGTCCTGCGAGTGGAGATTAATACAAGCTGGTAATTAGCACAACTAACAGATTTCAAAGCACGAGCAAGTAAACAAGCGGCAGACTTCTGAAACATTAAAAGGAAAATGTTTGTACGGAGAGAAGATTTTAGGTTCTGCAGAAAAGTAAATAAATGACCTAACCAGGGATGCTGGTCCCTTCGTTAGGGACTTAAGTGCTTCCTTTTAAGTTTTAACGCCCCATCTTCTGACTCAAAGAGGGGAAAAGAGAGAGAAAAGTACGACCAGTCCTCAGAAAAAAAAGAAAAAGAAAAAGAAATGACCGCCAGGTACTAATGCGATTAAAAAAACAGCGAGCAAACGAAGAACACCTCAAAAAGGAAAGAAAAACCTCCGAGTACTCTTCAGATTCAAGGACGTTAATTTCTATTACGTGATAGAAGAGATCCAGATGCTTTGAAAGAAAGGAGCGCGGGGGAGAGGGCAAATATAAATCATTCAGCCAGAACGGAAATAATAAATATACGGTAGTATCATCGTCAGTTCTACAGTAGCGTTCATTAGAAATCTCAGTAATCCATGTTGAATCTTTCGTACACTACTTTTAACACTTGAATATAAATAATTGATTAAATGGCGATCTTACTCGTGTTAATTATGTAAGCATGTGCGGCTTACAGCTGTTTCGGTGTTACTTGACACCATCCTCAGGGCCTACTAGAGCTCGGCGCTATCTCAACTTCGCTGCCTGTTGTGTGGGTGCGTTCGTGTGATGAAGAGTTGTGTCAAATAGCGTGTGTGTTCTGAAATTGATCTGTGTGTTGAGAATTTGACTGGGGTGTGTTTTAGTGTGTCTGTATATATCATATTGTTCTAGTGTGTTGAGTTTTTGGTTTTTGGGTTGTATGTGTAGGATTTCCATGTCTGTTATTGTATGTGTGGTTAGCATTAGCTATGTGTTCGGCATATGTAGATGTATTATGTCCTCTGGTTATTGCTTTAATGTGTTCTTTGTATCAAGTTTGGAATGATCTGCCAGATCTGACAGTTTCTACATTGGACAGACAGGCAGATCAATCCAAACTCGATACAAAGAACACATTAAAGCAATAACCAGAGGACACAATACATCTACATATGCCGATCACATAACTAATGCTAATCACACATACAATAACATGAATGCGGACATGGAAATCCTACACATACAACCCAAAAACCAAAAACTCAACACACTAGAACAATATGAAATATACAGACACACTAAAACACACCCCAGTCAAATTCTCAACACACAGATCAATTTCAGAACACACACACTATTTGACACAACTCTTCATCACACGAACGCACCCACACAACAGGCAGCGAAGTTGAGATAGCGCCGAGCTCTAGTAGGCTCTGAGGATGGTGTCGAATAGCACCGAAACAGCTCTAAGCCACACATGCTTACATAATTAACACGAGTAAGATTGCCATTTAATCAATTATTTTAATCTCAGTAAATTTTTATCGTTTTACGGGGTATTTGGTAAACAAACAAAATAACATAGCTATTGTAAATTCTATCCGCATGTTTAGTCGGCATCAGTTGATATTTATTTTTAACCCTAATTCCTGGTTACGTTATTCTTTCAATTTAAAAATAGTGTACTATCCTATATTATAAAAAAAGAGTTCACTATTCATGTATTACAGTCTTCAGTGCATTGCTTAATTATCTTAAAGTTTTGAAGGACTATGGAAAAAGGTTTAGAAAAGAATTAACCAACCTTCTACATACTCATACCACAGTCTACTATATACAGTCGCGAAGCTTGAGGTGTTTTTTTGCAAATCTCGTGATAAAGCGCTCCAAGCGGTTAGCAACTAGAAATAATAGACTGTCCATGGTCGACTTTGGACTGTGTCGTATTTCTATCGAGTGCTAGCTCGTTGCGTATTTCACATTGATGCTTGTGAAATGTTCGTTATTGGTTGTAATGAAAATGTTAATGGCTAAAATATAATAATTGGAATAATAATATGGGACAAGGAGGAGACGTTTGTAGTGCTATAAATTGCAGCAACAGTAAGAGAAAGAGGCCAGTTATCCTTTTACCGATTTCCGAAAGATTCAGAAAGGTTCCTGGGTTTCCACAAGAATGCTGTGCAGAAACAAAACTGTTAATTTGAAGTTCTTTGTGACTGTTAGAATACATTATATCCTTAAATTTCACAATGAAATGTTTCAGTCTAACCGAAAGGACATTAGATACCGGTTAAAGTTCTGTCACTTAGGCTGCTAAATTTCCAGAGAAATAAAGGTTAGGTCTACTTTTTTTCAGAGGATATATTTTTAATTGTAGCTATTAATTTTGTTATTATTTTTATGTGTTATTTAGTAAAGACGTAGAAAAATTAAGTTTGTTTTAATGAAATTTATTGATCACGTTTTATTTCCAATTCTGGTGGGATTATTAGTGCTTAGGCCTACTTTTTTCTTCAAAGGATGTTTTTAATTATAGCTGTTAATTTTGTTGTTTTTTTTTTTATTTGTTGCTTTACTAGAGACGTAGAAAAACTCTGTTACAATAAAATTTACTGATCACGTTTTATTTCCAATTCTAGTGTGATTATTATTGCTTAACCTCATCCCACTTTGTTAACTACGTAAGCCTACACTACAAGTACCGGTACACGTAAGTTACTCCATTAATTCATATTTCCATTATTATTGTTGTAAAGAGAAATGCAAATTAATATTTATCGGTTTCATAGTTAATTATCGCTATAATCTTGAATGAGTGAAGCTATTATAGTAAATTTCAGTTCGTTTTGAACAAACAAAAATTATATTAACTTATTTCTTGCAGGTATCTTCGAGTTTATGGTGGAATTTAATATACTTCATTAAAATAATAAATTAACTTTATGCATTTAATATTTCAATAATGGAAGGAAGGTGTTAATTTTTCCAAAAGAACACGACAACGAAAGTGTAACATATTTTGTCGGCTGCTAGGAGAGAGATCTGAGATGATGAGGCGATAGTAGCGATCCTAGTGGTGGGCAACTACCATGTTTGCATTTTTACTACATATTTAGCTTCGCGACTGTATATAGTAGACTGTGCTCATACCTTCTGCACAATTGATGAATTGTTTATGCTTGTAAATTGCAATATTCTACTTGACATGAAATATACAATTTTGTACAGCGCAACTAAAATATGCTTGTAAATTGGATTATCTATTATGTATTGTAGGTATAACCCGAATCACGTAAAGTGAAGTGGGTATGCATTGGATAACTACTATGTATTGTATATTTTTGTATAGCTCAACTGATGAATTGTTTATGCTTGTAAATTCAACTAATCTACTTGATATGAATTGTACAATTTTGTATAGCTCAACTAAAATATGTTTGTAAATTGAATTAATCTGTTTACTGTTTATTGTATATTTCTATATAGTTTGGCTGTTGAATTGTATAGTAGGGTGGAGTGAAAATAAGTTTATGGAATCAAAATGTAATACCAGGGAAAAGTTGTAAAGAACAATGCAAAATATATTTTCTCTAAATAATTTCAAGGGAAAAATTGTTCCGGGGCCGGTATCGATCCCGGGACCTCTGGTTGAACGTACCAGCGCTCTGCCAACTTAGCTACCCGGGAACTCCACCCGACACCGTCTCAACTTTTCCCTTTATATCCACACAACTCGCGTGGGCTGACGAAACGCCAGAGACCCACATCGAATGCACACAATCTCTGTGTGACTTGGAATTGAAACTGATCGTACAGAGTGACATACATATTATGCATAATATTTTGTCTAGATTAATATTTAGAGGTGCCCCAAGAGCATCATATTTGAAATTTTCACAAAATTTTGAGGTTCAGATTTTTTAGCGAGACTATTACACTTTTACTACGTCACACTACTTTTGACCAATAAAACTGTACGAAAGGACGTCTTTCAACCAATCACGGCAGCTTATCGCACAATTTTATCGCATCCCTAGCATTTGTTTAATTTTATCGCGTCCCTAGCATTTGTTTATTTTTGTCATTACCCTAGCATTTGTTTATTTTTACCACTACCCTAGCATTTGTTTATTTTTATCACTACTCTAGCATTTGTTTCTTTGTTTGCCAACATTTCAAACTGCACTGGTCTGGACGTCAAAAAACAGAAAATTGCAAACCACTCCAGTCGTTGCACAGCAGTTTCAAATATGACTCGCATTGGCATTCAAGAACAAGAATTAATAAAGATCACTGGTCATAGCTGTGCATCTTCCCTGAAACCCTATTTATAAATAAATGAAGAGCACCATTCAGAAATCCTGAATAAGTTGAGGGATACACCATGTACATCAACGAGTTCTTTTCTTTTAGGCATAAGTCCAATATAACATCAACTGAACCACCAACCACTAAAACATTCAAATTTGAAAATTGTACTTTCAATAATTGTTTCTTTTAAAATTATTCATGTTTTTTTTTTATTTCATCATTGTTAATTAAAACGTTTCTTGTTTATTTCATCATCCCTAATTAAAACTTTTCTAACACTCGTTTATATTATTTAGGTTATGTTTGTTATAGCTTCTGCTATATGATATTATGGACGTGAAAATCATCTTCAAGTGACGTTGATTACTGGGATCCGGATGATTGAAGTGGAATGCAAATGTTTTAATAAAAATGAAACTGAATCAACAAAGCCTTCTTGACTAGTAACCGTCCACAAAGTTCAATGAAGATTCCATAGTTGGCACAACTGATAACAAGAAAACAGCTAATCATAACACACTACTGCCATCTAGCGTAATGTTGAGATGGTAAAATAATAGTCTACATTTGAAGACAGTTGTATTTTCGTAAGTCAATTAATATTTTATTGTATTGGAGTATTTTTTTACGTCTAATCTTTATATACTTTCTTCTAATCGTGTAATAGTCAATTAAATCCCACTCGAGATTCGATTTTCTCTAGATAAATCAAAACCTCTAGTGAGATTACTGTTGATAACATTATCCAGTGATTTAATCTGAACAGGATACCAGGAACATGTTAAAAAAAAATACATGTTAAAAGACTCTGCATATTTATGGTCTCCTGTTATTTCATCTTGAAGTGTCACAAAAACCTAAATTTATAAGAAAGTTGGGAATAATCACAAAACTCTTAGGTGTGATATAATTAATATAATAAAATTAATGGAAATTCATTATTCTTATGTTGCAGGGGGTATTGAAATCAGAATATCTCTAATATTAATACAAGAAATCTGACCGTCTATCCTGTATTCGCAATGCCAGAAGAGCTGAACCCATCACAATTACCTACCTATCATGACGTATTGAAATATTATCTATGGGTCAAAAATGAATTAAAATCGGACTTCAAATAAAAAGAATCTACTGTTGGAGGGATTTCACAAAGAGTTTCCATCAAAACTGAGGAAATCCAGGCAAAGGCATAAATTCCGTAAGTCAGTCATACAAGAATATTACAACTGATTCGTGCTTACCATGATCAATACACAAACTTAATGAAGCCTTGTAAGAAACGACACAGTGACGACAACTAAAATGAGAACATTACAAAATTCAAAGAAGAAGCAAACTATTTGATATATGCAGTTTCAAATGCAAAAATTAATACTGTAGGCCTAATTGTGATAAAGACCGCTGTGTTCCAAAACAAGAAAGACTGTTTTACTAGAGCAAAGAAAAGAAAGAAGGATGATAATTGGACCTGTTGATTTAGTTACCACTCAGAAAAAAATTAAAAAGAAAACAAGAATAAATTCTAAGTAAAAAAAATAAATGGGCAGAAATGGAATTTTTATCATTTTTATGTAAAATACTATATATTTTGTCCCTTTGGATCTTCTCAAAAATAATATAGGGTAAACATTGGTAGTTTCGTGGCAGTGGTTATTTCGTGATACTTTTTCTTTGCTCTTTTGTGAACTAACCAATGGTGTTACGAGATCCAAATTTCCGCCAAGGGATAGCATATGTTGTCCAGTTTCCAGAAACATACAGCTAAGCTTTGTGTGACTATTGTAGTTGCTTCAGTGAGCTTTTATGTTTGGAGAGAGCAAGTTAGCGTCGACTTCTCAGGCGTAAAAATTTTGTGCATGTTTGTAAGTACATTACAGGCTTATTACTAAAGGTAAGCATATGATATTTGGTACAAAGATTTATTGTATCTTCATGAAATTTTAGGAAATGTTTTTGGAATTTTAGATACAGCTGTAGTCGCCATATAGGCTTAGCTTTACTAATAGAAATCTTACCTGTTTGAGGCGAAATTTTGTTGAGCATTAAGTGTTACATTTTATACTATTTTTAAAATTGTATTACAATAAGAATTTTAGAAATCTGAAGACAAAATGTGATAACAAGAAAGAAAACGGAGACGCAATGGGTTCAGTGTAGCTTCTCTTTGATTTGTTATCATGCTAAGTGTCAATTATAAGTGCTAGATGACTTACTTGCAAGAATTGTGACAGAAGGTGGAACATGGCTCCACCATTTTTGACCGGAGACAGAAGCAGACAATGGAGTGACATCATGCAAATTCACCAAAGAAATAGAAATTCAAAAGTACACAGGAAAAGTTATGGCTACTGTGTTTTTCCATTCAGAAGGACTCTTGCTTGTGGACATCATGCCCCACGGAACCACCATTAATTCTGACGGGTATGTTGCAACTCTCAAGAAACTTCAAGTTCGACTGAGTCGTGTTCGACGACATTGGGAGAAGCAGGATGTTCTGCTATTGCACGACAACGCACAGCCATATATCAGTCACAAGACCACAGACCAGATCAGAAAATTCGGACAGACAACACTGAAACATCCGCCTTACAGTCCTGAACTGGCACCATGCGATTACCATCTCTTTGGTAAACTGAAGGATCCCTTCGCGGGACGAGGTTAGAAGATGACTCCCTTGTGCACGCTGCTAAAGAGTGGCTCAGACGTGTTGGTCCAGACTTTTACCGTGCTGGTCTACAGGCCCTCGTTCCTAGGTTACGTAAGGCAATTGAAAGGGACGGGGATTATATGGAAAAGTCACATTTTGTTCCTTAAGGATGCATCTACATTCTGTGAAAATAGCAAAGCTGTAGGATAAAAATATAATTTTTAAACCAACGTTATGCATTACTTTTGGAGTTACCCTAGTAATACAGGCTATAGTAAAGTCCGTAATAAAAGTGTTCACCCTTTCAGGGCAAAGAAGATCCCTTTTCAATTTCAATTTTTACTTTGATTTCATTCTTATTATGTGTTGATATGTATTTCTATGTTTTCTTGCTATGAATATTAGACGGAATTACTATGTTTGAAGTCTTGTAACAATAAATGAGAATTTCATTTGACTTTGATGAATTTTTCCACAATTCTTCTACCTCTCACGAAATTATCAATGCAATATCACGAAATTACCAAGGTTTTCACGAAATAATCAACGTTTCAGCTTAAGTTGTAAAAGTGGTTTTTGGCACATATTCAAGAACGTATCCAATATTTTATGTCTCCAGATTTGTACAGCAAGTTATCGTCTTTTAGATGAAAAAATCGGAATAAGGATATATTTACACATTTGCATTTTTAATTAGTTTTCATGAAATTATCACGAAATTACCAATGTTTACCCTATACTGCAACCCCAATTTAGAGTCTTCCAAATAAAGTTTAAATATGTGATTTTACAGCAATTCATTAGTTATGTAATGAAAAACAAAATAATAGAACAAATATACAAAGGGCAAAAAAAATTATAATTTTAAGAAACTTCAAAGCCCGAGGCACCTCAAAATTAAATGTACAAACTCCATATTTTTTACATTCCTAAGATAAGTGAAAATACAAATTTTTCAACTATTACATTTAGAAAACAAATAAAAGAAACAATTTCATGTATAGATTCACTCCACCCTATTGTATAGTATATGTTGTAAATTGAATAGTAATCTGTATAGCTCAACTTATGAATTGTTTATGCTTGTAAATGGAAGTAATTTGCATGATATGTACTATCAACTGATTGAATTTATTATTTATGCTTTTAAATTTAATTAACTTGCTTGCTATGTATTATATTTTGTGCGAGATCGTGCGTATTTGCTTGTTTTCCGCACAGAACCAATACGCGGTAAGTGTGAAATACCACATTCAGTATTCCCAACGTAACACACATAACAATTTCCCTCTTCTTACCGCTTAAGCGCGACATTCATTTTACTGCTTTAGGCTTTTAACATATTATTTTTAGAGACGTTTAACATAGTAATAATTATAAATTGGAAACTTACCACTGCAATTTCACCTAAATTGCAATGTTAATTATTGTTTTTAAATATTTGCAAAAATTAAGTAAAGTCTACTCCACGAAACTTATTGCATTCCTGATACAAGTAACATTAAGGAAGCCGTGAAAAAATCAACAAGATTCCAGATGCGGATGTTATTACTGCAATATGTTATATAAATAATATTGTTAAAATATTAAAATGAAAAATAAATCATTACATAACCTTACCGTTTGTTTTAAGTTCGCATTTATAGACTGGAGGAAAAAAAAGATAGACGTATATCATGGCCTGCTGGAGTACAGTAAACACAGAAAACATTTTATAGCAACAATGTTGAAGAAAGATATTTTGGTTTTCCGAAGTCGCCGTCATTAAACAGAACCCAACATGGAGATTTCATTGCAACTAATTAGAAATTCGTCTTTCAGGTATGTAATAAACGATCTTCGCACAAAATAATGTACGATACACGAGCTCTTGTAACTCATATTACTATTAGAGCTCAACTGATGAATAATTTTTTAGGTTTGTAAATTGAATCATCTGCTTGCTATGTACTGTATATTTTTTGTAGAGCACCAACGTAGCTGCGCTCGGGCTTTGTTAGATCTCCGTTTGGTCTGATTATCTGGTTGGGTTTTTGCCGAGGTTTTCACCAACTATAAGGCAAATGCCAGGTAATCGATGGCGAATCCTCGGCCTCACCTCATTTCATCTCGACAAAAAAAAATTGTAATCTCGTAAAATTTTGACTTGTTACATATCTTAAAGCTTCATTGCTAATGTAAGATCTATGGAATATAATAAATTAAATGAAAAATTATGTGAAAAATATTTTAGAGATTAGTGTTCTCACGAAAAGCAGTTTAAATTCTGCCGTCGGATTACAATAAAATAAGGGATCGCAACTCCATTTTGTATATGTACAACATCCGCATTTTTGGGAGTTTCTAGATGAAGCTTGTGTGTTTAGTTTGCTAAAGAAAACAATCAGATTTCTGTGGTCTGTGAAAAAAGTGAAAGCTCCATTACTTCATAGGCCTATGATCATTTGAGAAGTAAACTCGGTGAAACGTTTAGATTTAAATTGAACTATCGTGGAGAAGTGCTTATAAGGGGGCCTGAATTAAATACATCGAAATATCTCGCTTATTATTGATTTTTGTGAACAATGTTACACAACAAAACTTTCTTTAAAAATAATTTGCGATAAGTTTTATTCCTTGAAATATTTTGATAGGACTGATATTTAATGAGATAAATGAGTTTTAAAATTAAAGTAACTGCCATCTAAGGCCGTGTAATGAATTAAAAAACAAATGGCTTCGTCTATAAGGGGCCTTGGACAGCAACAATCGAAAACTATGAAAGATAGCCTACAGAGAATTTTTCTGCGTTTGTATGAAGTAATATCGGAAACTAAATTAACCGATTTGTATAATTAATTATTATTTCACCATTGGAAAGTGTAGTTTCTCTAGATGGACATAATGCTATAATGTTATTACAGTAACTTCTGATATAATATAATATAATATAATATAATATAATATAATATAATATAATATAATATAATATATAATATAATTTAAGTTATTTGAAGGGTTCAGAACCATAGTGGGCCAAACGCCATTTACTGAATACGTAAACAAGGGTTAAAATTAAGTTATTACCATAATTCAATGGAAACCTATAACAAGTAAAATAAAATATACACATTAAATCTAAATGATGTCAATCTTCATTAAACTATGGTTGCATGTAATAAAAATTAAGAAACATGTTAAAGGAATTGTCATTGCACCAAATGAGTGTCTCTGGACCAAAATGATCACATTTTAATTATTTGGATGCAATTTAAATTAAGTAACATATTAAACGATTTATCCTTCTATCAAACACGAATGTTCCCTGGATCAAATGTCCTATTTTAATTATGTAATTACTTTATATTTATTTCTAACGGGTGCAGCGGAGCGCACGGGTACGGCTAGTAATAAATATGTTAGTAAATAACTAAAATAGTATTGTTTGGTAATACAACAATACAGTATATACATAATTACATTTTATACTTATGCTTATCAGCAAACACAGACTAAATTTAACAATAATTGTGTATTACAGTATATTAAAACTTTTTTTTTTCAAATCGATCATAGCTCGATTAATCGATTAAATATCTTGATCGATCGACAGCACTACCTTAGATGTTTGCGCGCAACTCAGATACAGATCATGACCACAACGCGCAGCTCTGGCCCCCCAGAACTAAAAGGGGAGTCCAACTTCCAGGATTGAGGGGTGTCGAACATAGAGGACATATTGGACATGTGAACGTATACAAATGTGTTCGGTTCCAAGAAAATATGTCTAATATAATGAGGTGTCGAATATACAGAGGTGTCCAAATACACAGATTTCACTGTACTTACTTTAGCTGACGATGCGTTTCTCGAAAAAAACGTACTCAGAGTTGGGGAATACGTACGGACTACTAAAATTGAGCGGGAAACAATAATTTTCATTTTTTTTTTCTAGTTATATGGTACTTAAGGGGAGTTGGTCGTTATCGCATGCAAAATAATGGTAAAAATAGCCTATCTTCAAGCAGTCATAAATATAATACTATTTATCAGAGGTCTTTCATTTTTGTTAGCTATGTGTGTATACATATTAAGCTTTAAAATGAAAAAGAATGGTTACTCTAGAGTAAATCTTTATCCTTAAATTAATTTTTTTAATTAAACACATTTATTTTATAAATTCACTACATGTCTATGATTAGGTACACTCTATTCACTTATTATAGCACATACTGAATTGAAAATTTGACCGTTTACTGCTAATATATACTAAAACATACCCTACTAAAATTATTCATGTATCTGTCTATATTATGGGCATATGGCTTATAGCAATCATCATCATCAATAAATTAAAAAAAATTGACGAAGATTAGTATAAGCCCTATGCTCATAATATTACAGATATTTTAATAATTTTAGTAGGGTATGTTTTAGTATCTATTAGCAGTAAGTGGGCAAAATTTTAATGCAATGTGTGCTATAATAAGTGAATTTATATAAAATATATTATATATAATAAGTGAATTTATATAAAAAATATTTAAATTCAAAAATTAATTTAAGGGTAAGATTTACACTAGATTAGTAATTCTTTTTTCATTTTAAAGCTTAATGTTTATACATAATAATAATAATAATAATAATAATAATAATAATAATAATAATAATAATAATAATAATAATAATGTTTTATTTTCGCTGGCAGAGTTAAGGCCATAAGGCCTTCTCTTCCACTCAACCAGCCTTAATCAATACAATACATAAATTTAAATTACAAATATTTTCACTACACTTAAAAGGTTCTCCAGCAATAATCTTCACTACACATTTATTTAAATTTAGATAAATCTATAAGGTAAAGTAGTAACTTAATTTATGAGCTAATTTAATTCAGTGAATTATAATTAATTTAATATTTGAGATAGCTAGTAAAATGATGAAAATTAATTTAATATAAGCTTACTAGGACTATGTTACAGGGAGAATATATATATTTCTATTTCTATAATAAGAATATTAATGTAATTGTCATTAGAAGTTTTGTAAATCTATTTAGAGAAATTAAAGATAATAATAATAATAAGAATGGACAGATGTTAGTTTCATTATAAGTAACAAATATTAATCAGTAATTCATCTGTTAAGTAAGAATTTATGTAATTTTGACCTAAATGAAGCTATTGTCCAACAACCCCTTATATCACTCGGAAGCGAGTATATACCACTAAAAAAATGAAAGAGCTGTGAGAAATAGTATTACATTTATGACTGCTTGAATATAGGGTATTTTTACCATTACTTTGCATGCGATAACGTCCAATCCCCCTTAAGATTCTAAGGATTGTACCATATAGTTGAAGTGGGTGTGTTTGTTTTGATGTTCGTTGTATAGAGGGGGCTGTGATGTGTTAATGAATTGATCTGCCATTTTGCCGTATACAAATTAAAGAACAGCGTTCTCCGCTCAGTTTCAGTAGTTGGTACGCATTCCGCAAACAAGTCACGAAATTCTGAATAAATTTTTGTCCAGAAAACGCGTCATCAACTGAAGTAAAGACTGGCGGTGTGAAGAAGATGAGGGAAATTAACAAAGAGCTTCAAGGATACGATAATTTTAAAAAAGCTATTTGAAGACGAATTCGTCTAATTTAGTCGGTGAGTACTACTACTTGACTAATTGTAGACCTAATAAATTTTTACGGTAGGTTATATGTAAAAAAGAATACTTAACCTTTATGGGACACTTTTACACAAAGGATAATTCATATTCACTATGTTTTACATAGCAATATTAACATTTTTAAGTTACTGTCTAGAGCTGGGGACGGAGCGAGTAGAACCGTTGGGTTACTCGGTTCTATCGGTTTATGTGCTTGGCAGCGGAGCACCGAAGGTACTCGGTTAACCGTAGCCGTTACCGGTCAGTTCAAACAGAGTTCTCGTGTTTCACTTAGTTCTACCAGGCAACAACGTAGGTACTGTTGTATTTAAATATTTTCTGCTGCAGGACAAATTATTTCCTTATCCCCAAGGCGGGCTGAAACTCTAGTCCTTACTGAAGAAGAGTTCATCCTATTATATGACCTGTCAAGTGGGCCTAATGAACACTGAATCTGAACATATTACTGTACATAATAATAATAATAATAATAATAATAATAATAATAATAATAATAATAAAAATAAAATAATATATTATTATTGTTATTATTATTACTACTACTACTACTACTACTACTATTGGCGGCCGGGTAGAGCAGCTGGCTACGGACTAGAAGGTTCGGGGTTCGATCCTAGGTGGTGACAGGATTTTTCTCGTTGCCAAACTTTCAGAACGGCCCCGAGGTTCACTCAGCCGGGTGTCTCCCGGGGGTAAAAGGCGGTCAGAGCGTGGTGCCGACCACACCACCTCATTCTAGTGCCGAGGTCATGGAAAACATGGGGCTCTACCTCCATGCCCCCCAAATGCCTTCATGGCATGTTACGGGGATACCTTTACCTTTACCTTTACCACCACCACCACCACCACCACCACCACTACCACTACTACTATTATTATTAATTATTATTATTATTATTATTATTATTATTATTATTATTATTATTATTATTGAAGTCAAAGATAACAGAGAAGGTTTGGCATTGAACGGGTTACATCAGCTCCTTGTTTTGCGGATGAAGTAACTACATTAGGAGAAAATCCACAAACTATCAGGAAAACACGGGAATTTAATTGAACCAAGTAAAGAGACAGGTTTGAAAGTAAATCCCGAAAAGACAAAGTGTATGATTAATACTGAAATATGTAAAAAAGGAAGTGCATTATATTTTTTCTATTTGTGTTTATTGGATTTGTGTTACCTCATCAGTGATCATTTTATTTGTATTTATTTCTATGATTTATGTTACCTAATTACTTTAATTTATCAATAATATTACTCTTCACCAATGAGAACATGGTTGTATGGAAGGCTAGTAATGTTATACAATAAATAAACATTATGTTCTTCAGTTCAAGATTCCATGTTTTATTGTTTATTTTATCCACTTTCCGTAATAGTAAATAAATCTGTGTTATTTTTAAGTGCTTTAGGCAGCGCTTCATGGAGTACGTTTCTTTCTATCTTCTTTTTTACTTAGCTGTATCGTTTAACGTTTACCTCACATGTTAATTTATTAGCTGTTAGTATTATAAATTATTTTATCAATTTTATTTCGTCTATCATATATAACAGGTATGCTCAAAATTGTAAAAGCCCCGATTACACGGATGATGCTGCACTGCATAACACACACAGCGTACGGACTAGGCTCCGCAACTACATTGCAGCTCCGCCCGTAGCATAGTTCTTACACTCTTACAAATACGGATAATAAACTGAATTTGAAAAAGGAAAAAGTATACACTGTAATAATCAGTTATTACATTATTTATTATATTTAATATAGTTATGATATAATAATATCATAGATAATATCATTTTCATATTCCACCATATAGTCTACTTTGCGGTCTATTCAACATCTGCATTCTTTTCTGCAAGTAATCGGGAATCTATTTCTAACGAATTTACTGCAATGCGCTAAAGATGCTCATCTGTTAATCGGGATCTATGTTTGGATTTAGGAACCTTCATTCTCGAAAATAATTGTTCGCACATATATGTCGAGGCGACGGTAGCTAACGTAGTGGCAGCGAATAAGCTCATCTTGTAATATTTAGTTTTGTTCATTTTTTAAATAATTCTATGCTTGTCAAGTCATATTCTCTGCATTTAGTTCTGGATTCTACGTTACTTAGTAAATCAATTAACTCGTCCTGGAACTGCACTCTCACGGATTGTACTAAATTTATGAAAAGATTAACAAACATACTAATATCACTCTCCATACGTCTAAAATCACTAAAACTATGTTCTGTGAATTCACATTTGAACTGTTGCAGTACAGAGACATAATTAACTATATTTGTTCAGGCACCATACATCTCTTTACAAGTTCACCATCCGTGAAGGGTTTTAGTGCCTTAGCTAATTCCCAACATACTACATAGGCTAACTTGCTCCAAAACATAGACTCTGAATTGTTCGACTCTCTTCAGTGTTTGGCCTTTCATGAAGTGCTTTCAATTCTTGAAGCTGTAGTGCACGTTGCACCCCTGAAAAATTATTTTATCAAAATATCTATTTCTGCTGGAATAAAATCACCACAATAACAATAATAATAGTAATAATAATAGGTCTAATAATAATAATAACAATAATAATAATAATAATAATAATAATAACGTTGGTATATGAAAATAGGCTATATTACAGAAAACAGCTTCTCTGTCACTTCCGCATGTTCTGGGTAGCAGAGCCTATAATGTAGGTTTATGTTGCTCAGTAGTATCCTGACAGTACCTTACAATATAGTAATCACTTTCCATTTTCACCGAACGTACAACAAAAATAGTCTTCCTCCCACACTGTACGGAATGATCTTTGCCTACACAAGGTTTTGATTGTCATTGTCCCGCACTGTTCGTGCGTTTACTAAGTACATGAACTGCCTTCTGCAGCCATCCGTCGAGCTTCGAACGGGGAACAGCACGCGCTACATTCGAAGGTTGTGATTACAGAACGTAATCGGGAGTCAGAGAATGAGCATACCTGATATATAACAACACTGAAGGTTAAATAGGCCTTTCATACAAAATAACTCCGCAAATAGTTGTAATCATGCAAATAAAATTTGCAACCGCCATTTTGCAATGAAGAGAAGCACTTTTTTTCTCGTCAATTGGCAAAGCGAAAGCGCTTTACTACAACCCTTGTAAAACACTCAATCTATCTAAATTGTTATATCTGCCGCCACAAATTTGTACTCGGTTCAACCGAGTAATGACGTCACAATAACTGCTCCGAACCGAACCGCTCCGTCCCCAGCGCTATTAATGTCTATAAAGAAAATCAACATTTGTTGTTATTTACTCAACTGTCCGAAGACAGGTCTGAACCTCACAAATGATACCAAAAAGGCACCACTTATGATGCAACTAGGCCAGGAGATAATGGGGTAGGATGGCCAGTTCCTTTTCCCCTCCATTGCATACATCGCCGACCAGATACATACTGGGTGTTCAGTTCAAAGTATGTCATGGCTCGCTGTATGCCGTCATGTGGCTAGCCGATGAGCCTAGAGAATTCAATCTTCCTATACTTCCGCAGAGGTGTATAACCTATGAGGCAAAGAAGTTGCCTAGCAAGTACGGCGTTCATTCTGAAGAGTACGTACCGATACGTACGGTAACGCCGGTAGTGGCAGGAATGTGAACTGTTTGGAAATACGTACTGTCGGGATATGGGGAGAGGGTTAAGACGATTACTTACGTATTTGTTGACATTAACTTCGACGGTCAACATGGACACGGAGCATTTGATTTGTGTTGTGGAATGTTGCCATACGCAACCGATGATAACAAATACCCTGCGTACGACTTGCCGCCGCAAAACACAGTTCGAAAGAGGTTATGGTAGCACACAGACCGTACAGACCGCCATCTGTTGCTACGACGTTCAAGTTATACCGTACACGTTCTCAAGTTCAGATTGAAGAACGCCTTAAATAATAGGCAACTTCTCTAACACATAAGCTGAAACTCGCTTCAAATCGGTGGCCCAACAACAGTGACGTCATGACACACTTAGAAATGAACACCCAGTATTACATTCATCAACATTTAGTAGCATTTAAATTAATATAAACGAATGAAAACTGTATTTCTTTAATTGACTCTATTTTTCAGACAGCGCAAAAACGCAGACCAAATTATCAACAGAAAAGTAGAAATAATTATTTTCATAATTAATTTAATTTAAAGAAGCATTTTCCTTCGACATGGTATGCGTCGTTTCGTTTGTCAATTTATCTCGCATAACACAAAATCTAACGAATAAAATCCTACGCCTATGATGCTGATATAATATGTATTAGATTTAAAATAAAGCTATTAATGTTTTTACTAAAAAAAAATATAATATTTTATGTGCATAATTTCCATCCACTCCCTAAAAACTTGACTCGTGTTATTATATTGGATACGAACAAAATCCTACAAGACAAGCGCGACTTTATCCCATACCAGGGATACTGAGAAAGTGTAACTTATTTCCGTGAAATTCTTGAAATCAATTTCTTGCAGCTTAGAAATATTTTTTTTCTTTCCATTATACAGTATATTATTATTATTATTATTATTATTATTATTATTATTATTATTATTATTATTATTATTGCCAGGGGCAAGTGGTGGAATAGGTAGAGGAGTAGACAAGGATGACCTTATCACCTACCCAGTTCAACATCTGCTTTGAGAATTTAGTGAAAAACTGTTTTCACAAAATGGAAGGGGTGATAGTAGCACAGTTTAGTATATACAGTTGCGAAGCTCAATACTTACTAAATATGCAAACATAGATAGTTGCTCACCACCAGGATCGCTACTATCGCCTCATCACAGACTCTTTCCCTAGCAGACGATAAAATGTATTGTACTTTTGATATCGTGTTCTTTTGAAAAATGAACACCTTCCTTCCACTATTGAAATACGAAATACATAAGGTTTATATATTATTTTCATAAAGTATATATTATATTTTATAAACTCACCTTCCTGGATCTTTCGGAAGGATAACTCTGACCTCTTTTCTTAGAATTTATAGTGCAACAAACGTCTCCTTGTCCCATATTATTACTCAACTTATTGTATTTCAGCAATTTACCGTTATTACAACCGATAACGAACATTTCACAGTTTACACAACTTTTCACAACAATGCGAAATACGGCACAGTCAATGCCTTTTCGATCTAGACCAGGCCGTAATATATGTTCAGGTTTTCTATTTCAGTGTATGGAGCTCAGTGAATTATTATATTATAACTTTATTGCGTATCATAGCTAAGTTTTATTTAGTGTAATGTGTCCATAAGTTCCCTTTACTTCTTGTTGCATAATATGTTGCAGAAATAATTACAAAACAAAACTGTGTTATTCTAATGTGAAGAGAATTTTACATGTTAACATAATCTTTTCGCATCAACATTTTAAGTTTACAATGGAAGCTATTTTGAGGTTTAATAAAAAAGAATTTATATTGTGATTTTAATATAGCACATCTACCGTCCTTGATAAAGACAGAAAATTTATCATACCATTCTTATGAAATTAGTGTACGTACGATTGTTACTTCGTCTCTTAGGTAGTAGATAAATACAATAATTCAATACTCAATTGTAGTATTAAAATACACACAAATTAAATGTGCGGAGTATCATACATGACATTATGCTTAATTATAATGTATAATTGCGAATTTAGTAATATAAGATATAGTAAACATAACCTATAATATTTCCATATGAATGGCAGGGCATTGGAGACCACTAAAATTAGACAGAAAGGGGCAACTGGGACAGTAAACATAACCTATAATTTCAACATATCGAAATATTCGTGCGTTGCAACTGAAAATTATTGAATCGTGCATAAATGAATGTACAATAATTTCGCAATATTTAATCGAAATAAAGGCAGGTAGGTCTATTACACATACGAACAACGTAATTTTCACACCAAAAATAATATTACACCTTAACTTGCAAGGAATTATGTCTGAAGTGTCTCCTAATCATTGTTTTAAATTTTATTAATGCAATTACACTAAATTTTAGAGAAATATATGTTACTTTTTATGCATTCCAATTAATTTACATGGTTGAAACGCCGCCCTTCGTGATCGGGTTAAGCGAGTCACATGGTCTGCCTTACGGCCTGTATTAGATCACGATGCCAGTGACACAGTCTATTGTTCCTAGTACACACAGCGCTCCAAGCGGCTAGCAACTATCGCGAGAAATGCAAAAAATCACCCTAAGCTTCGCGACTGTATATACTAGACTGTGATAGTAGGAAGAAGAAGAATAACGTGCATAAGATTTGTTGATGATATGGCATTCTTAGCAGGAGAGATGATACTAAGGAATATGCTACTGAAGCTAAATGACAGCTGTGAGCAGTATGGGATGAAGATAAATGTAAACAAGACGAGGACCATGGTTACAGAAAGAAAAATAAAGAAGGTAAACTTGTGAATTCTAAATAAGGCAGCAAAGCAAGTGGACACTTCAAATACTTGGGATGTACTATAAGTAGTAACATGAACTCCTGCTAGGAAGTCAAAAGGAGGATAGCAATGACAAAGGAAGCTTTTAATAGAAAAAGGAGCATCTTCTGCGGACCTCTGGAAAATGAACTAAGAAAGAGACAAGCGAAGTGCTATGTGTGAAACGTGGCACTGTATGGGCACAGTCTAGTACAGTGGTCATCAGCACTCGCTGAAATGTGCAAAGGGTAAGCGGAGCCGTCCCGTGTGCCCCGTCGTGCAACAGGAAGAGGTAGAGAGCATACCCGCTAGCAGCTACGAGTACACCACGGTGCACTATGTTCTCCGCGATAAGAGACGTTAGTCCCAGGGTGCTCTGTGCTGACGACAGCTGGTCTAGTATATACAGTCACGAAGCTCAATACGTAGTAAATATGCATCCATAGATAGTTGCCAACCACTAGGATCGCTAATATCACCTCATTACAGACAATGCGAAATAGTACCGGCACAGTTATTGTTCCTAGCACCCTCACAACTCAAGCTTCGTGACTGTATATAGATTAGATTAGATTAGATTAGATTTATTTATTTAACCTGGTAGAGATAAGGCCGTCAGGCCTTCTCTGCCCCTCTACCAGGGGATTACAACTATAACATGAACAATAAGATTACAATTAATATTAAATTTACAATTACAATTACAATAAAAATTAAAGTACGACAAGAATACCTGATTAATGAAAGCTAGACATTTTATCATAGAAGTTAAGAACAAAGAATATTTTTGTATTTACTAAATTACAAATTAAACCTACAATAACAAAATTCTATAGTGATGAAATTACCGGATATTGAGATATTTTGTGGTAGATTAAAAGAACTATTTACAAGAAACCATGTCTGAACGAGTCTCAATTACTGACCAAGTGCCTAGTAAGTTTGCGTTTGAATTGAATTTTATTTCGACAGTCCCTGATGCTAGCAGGTAGCGAGTTCCAGATTCTTGGCAGGGCTATTGTGAAAGAGGATGAGTATGAAGAGGTGCGATGGGATGGTATTGTTAGTATTGTTTCATGGCGAGAGCGTGTGTTCAGATTGTGGTGGGAAGAAAGGTAAGTGAAGCGAGACGACAGGTACGAAGGAATAGAAGAGTTCAAGATTTCGAAGAGAAAGAGAAGTGAATGTAAATTTCTTTTCTTATCTAGTTTAAGCCAACCTATTGCTTCCAGGGATGGGGTAATATGATCATATTTACGAACATTGCTTACAAAACGTACACACAAATTATGAGCACGTTGAAGTTTCATTTTGTTGTCGCTGGAAAGGTCAGTCAGTAAAATGTCAGCATAGTCAAAATAGGGAAATACAAGGGTCTGCACAAGGGACTTTTTTAAGCAAGAGGGAAGATGAACATTTATCCTTTTTAGCACATGAATAATAGAATATACTTTTCTGCAGGTTTCTGTGATTTGCATGTCCCAGTTGAGATTATTATCCATGTGAATGCCAAGATTTTTTACCGAAGAACTGAAAGGGATATGCACTGTACTTACTTTAACGGGGGAAATGTCGAGGTGCTTTACAGCGTCGGTTTGCCGTTTGTGTCCTAATATGATTGCTTGTGTCTTTCCAGGATTGATATTAAGATGGAATTTCTTTGTCCATGTCACAATCGAGTCAATGTCTTCGTTCAATTTATCTATAGCGTCATTTATTCGATCTAAGCGGGAAGAGATGTAGCATTGAAGGTCGTCAGCATACAAGTGATAGTTACAATGCCTTACATGAGATGTAATATCACTGACATATATTGTGAACAACAATGGTCCGAGTACCGAACCCTGTGGTATACCTGATGTTATGTTAAGCCAGGAAGAGCTTCGATTCCCGGATACAACACATTGTTGTCTTTCCCGTAAGTAGGATTCGAACCAACTCACAGCAGTCTCTGACAAATGCAGATTTCTCAATTTATGGGTGAGCAGGTCGAAATTTACAGAGTTGAAAGCTTTGCTAAGGTCAAGAAGTGTTAGTATTGTTACTTTATTAGAGTCGATTGCTTCACGAATGTCTTCGGTCACTTTAAGTAGAGCAGTGCTTGTGTTGTGTCCAGCTCTGAAACCTGACTGATACTTGTCGAATAGTTTGTGTTCGTTCATGTAGTTAGTAATTTGTCTGTGTACGATTCTTTCCAGTGCTTTTGATATGGCTGGCAGGATACTGATTGGTCTATAGTCGTTCGGGTCGGTGGGAACTTTGACTTTTGGAAGAGGAAGAACGAAAGCTTGCTTCCATATTTTAGGGAAAGTTGAAGTGATTAAGGAACTATTGAATATGTGTGCAATTGTAGGTATTGCTATGTCTTGTATTTTCTGTATGAGTAATATGCTAATGTTGTCTGGCCCTTGGGCTTTTGTCTTGATGCGTCGGATGGCTTTCATTACGTCAATGGGAGTGACGTCGGTAAAATAGAATTTGTCTCGAGTTGGGGGAGCTGAGTCAGGCAAAACTGTGTCTTGTTTCGTTGTGTCGTTTAAGGTCGGGTCCTTTACAAAGTGTTCGTTCAATCGGTCAAGTGGGATGGGAATGTCTACTAGACTGTGGTATGGGACAGAAACATGGACATTACGACGAAGTGAAGAAAAGCGAATAGAAGCTTTTGAAATGTGGATATGGAGAAGAATTCAACGTATAAAGTGGACAGAATAAGAAATGAAGATGCTTCGAGCCGAAAGTTTTCGGTCATAAGTTGACGAGATAGTCGCCTCGTTTTTCTGCTTAAATATTACATATCTATGCTGAGAAGGAATTAAAACTACAGCCTCTTAGGAATTGCGCTACAAATCTTGAAACATTTTCGCCCGCTCAACAATTTATGTCGCTCACTGTACAAAAAGCAAAATAATATCTGAACTCGCGCTCATCAGTTGTTAAACTGAATACGCACAGTGACGTATAGATGTCATATCTAGTCAACACAAACACTTAGCCATGGATTCTTGCATTCCTTGTTTGTATGACTTTGCTACTAGGTAGCACTAGCGACGCCATAGCCGCTTGTATTTCCCATTAGTTCACTCTATGTCCGGTAGATGGTAGAACAGTGATGAAGGAAAGTGCAAATGTGGCGAGAACATAGCCTACTATTCGTGAAAGAAACAAATCTAGGCTTTAAAATGAATACTGATGGCCAGTTTGTTACACTGTACTCAAGTTTATGCACTGCACCAATATTACGGAATATTAATCGATGAGTTACATATTTCAAGGTAATTACATAACCTGCCAGCTGCAATTCTATTTCTGGATTGATTGAATCTGCCAAGACACGCAAGAAACGGTTCACGATACCTACGACATTAGCAACAATGTTAGCAATAACTCGAAGACGTCATGTATTCAACCTGACAACACAGAATGTTCAATTTGAAATACGGAGAAATGTGAACAGTGACAATACTATCAAATCCGAAAAGAGTAAGAAAATGCCGGATGTTAAAGACCCTCAGCAAATAGAAAGAAGAAGACAATTTTGGGAACAAGAGAAAGAATTTGAATCCAACGTAGATTATACTAGATTAAACGATTTTGAGAAGATGATTCATAAGACACACGCAGACGCTGTTACTAGGGGTCATTTCACCTATGATGACCCTGAGAACGGGGACAGAGTCTTCACCCGTCTTCGACATTTCCTAAAAGGATCATGCTGTGGCAGTGCGTGCCGACATGTAAGTAAACGTCATATTATGTTTAGTAATTTTTTGATTTTGAAAGCATGTGTTTAGGCCAACTTTGTTTAGAAGGGTAAATTTATAGAAAAATAAAAATACAGTTTTATTCATAGAATGGGGTTTATTTTCATAGGAACTTTTGTTTCGTTTCAATTATTTCATTATTGTTATTGTGGCAAATGAAATAAATAGCAATTCAAGCTATTCATTGGCAAGTTTATGCTTTTTTTTTTTTTTTTTTTTTTTTTGCAAATTCGTACAGTACCAGAATTTTTTAAATTTTCTTTTTGCTAATGTGAACTGCTCTTATTCAGTGTTATTGTGATAGTAATAGAAATTGTTGTCCCAACGCACTGAGAAGATTCGGCTCTTTAACTGGATTGAAGTGTGAACCTTGCAATTTGTCGTCGTTGTGGAAACATAAAAATTTTGGGGGAAAAAAAAATGACCAGTTCCGTTGCAAGTAAAAAAAAAAAAAAGTGTGGTGTATCAAAGTCCATAAAATCGAAATGACAGAGCATATTTTAAAGATTTTGACCGCATAAATGCATGCATATTTTAGATATTTTTAGTGCATATACTGTAAATCCGATGTTTAATAATTTTATGTTCAAAGTTTTAAAAAACAAAGGAATTGCTATATCAAACTCATGTTAAACATGCATTTATATATAAACTTGTTCAATGTTGGCCATGTTATGACTAAGAATGTGACGTTGCGCCGTAGCCTGTCTTTCTCGTTAGCCACGTAGGCTTAATCAACAGTGTGACGTAGACTCAGAAATTGGTTTATACCTGAATAAATCCCACTCTTTTAGGAACAAGACTACTATTATTATTATTATTATTATTATTATTATTATTATTATTATTATTATTATTATTATTATTATTATTATTATTCGAATGAAACGTTTCTACGGTGATTTATAAATTGTTATTGGTGGTTAATAATATTAATCGTACATGTACGACTGCATTGTGACTATAGGATTAAATTTCCTACTTTACGACAGTCGACAACTATTGTTTATAATCAACAGTACAAGCCTATTGTTGCCACAAGATCACCTCAACCACCGATCCAGAGTTGCGCTCGGGCGTGAGTTCGACTCCCGCTTGGATTGATTAGCTGATTGGGTTTTTTCCGAGGTTGTCTCCAACCGTAAGGCGAATGTCAGGTAATCTATGGCGAATCTTCGGCCTCATCTCGCTATCACCAACCTTATCGACACTACAGGGTATATCAAAAGTCCGGTAACAATTTCAATATTTTATTACACAAAAAACTACTAATGATAGCACTTTCAAACACACGTCAGTTTAAAGTCAAACTCTCAAAGTTATCCAGCCGCTTAATTTTCAGCGACGAAGCGACATTCCATATGAGTGGGAAAATTAACAAGCACAACTGTTGTGTTTGGGGTACACAGAAACCTCACAGAATCATTGAACATGAGCGTGATTCACCAAAGGTGAATGTTTTCTGCGCGTTGTCACAACGAAAACTGGACGGACCTTTCTTCTTCATTGAGGCTACTGTGGCTGGACATTCATATCTGGACATGTTGGAGCAATGGTTGGTGCCTCAACTTAGACAAGATCTCGATGACGATTTCATCTTTCAGCAAGATGGGGCTCCGCCACATTTCCACAATGCAGTTCGTGCTTACCTGAATACGGAGATGTCTGATCGTTGGATAGGACGTGCTGGAGTAAGGGACAGATGTTTCATGAGTTCATGACATGGCCACCAAGGTCACCCGATATGACTGCATGTGAATTTTTTCTATGGGGGTAACTAAAGGACCGTGTGTTTGTACCGCCTTTGCCTCGTGATTTAGAGGAACTAAAAACCAGAATTCGAGAAGCTGTCGCCACGGTCACAGAGGATACTATGTTGAAAAGGGTATGGGAAGAGTTTGATTATTATTGTTTGGACATCTGCCGAGTCATTCGTGGTCCACACATTGATCTCTGTAAGGTGTAAACAGAACTTTGAGAGTTTGACTTTAAACTGACGTGTGTTTGAAAGTGCTATCATTAGTAGTTTTTGTGTAATAAAATATTGAAAGTGTTACCGGACTTTTGATATGCCCTGTAAATAACCGAGTAGTTTATACAGCGTCGTTAAATAAGCAACTAAAAAAAAAAAAAGATCGCCTCTTCTAGAAATGTATCTTACAATACACGTTTCGAGATAAAATATGAAGACTGTAATTTTAACATACATACACTTTTCCCTGATCTGTTTAATTCGTCACTTTCGTAGAAAAAGTAACTTATAACACACTTGCGGAAATGGCAATTGCAAAACTAATATGATTGGAGCCGTGCTTCAACTTTCGGCTAAACTAGCGCTGAGGTAGTTCCCTTTGTACTCCACTTATACACCTTGCATATATGAATCTCTGACAGGTTAGGCTTGGTTGGTTTAGTCTTTTGTTATACCTTGCATATACGACCAAATGCATCTCAACAACAAAAAAGTACCTTATAAATTCAACGATTTTCACTTCTGAAATCACCGGAACTACTTCAGCTCTAGTTTCACCCAACTTTCATCCTCGTTTTGCAATAGAGCTCTTTCCACACTTGTATTACAATCATAAATACACTATTTGGTAATTTTAAAGATATGATGGAAAGGTATGTCATAAAATTCAAATAATCCTCTGAACTAATCCACTATCCTGGTCACATAAGTACCTCAGCTTAATGTCAGTTAGCTATCTTCTCATTTAACCCGACAAGGTTAGTGGGTTAGTTGAGGGGATTATTTAAGTTATTGACATCCAGTGGCGTATACTGGTTAAAGGGTTTGGGCTACCGCTGACCCTATTATTACACAAAATATATCTAACAATTACTTTAATTTTAATTACTATGGTAAAACTAATAATACAAAATTATTACATTATGTTATATTATAAACTTTTTCTTTTGTAATTTCCTTGGGCTACCGCCGGTAGCCTGCAAAATACGCCCCTGTTGACATCATTCCTTTTCGTCGTATTTCTGTAAACTATCTTTTTAACAACGTCAGAGGACTTTCAAATCTTTCGCGAATTTTGAATAATCCTTTAGTTTCTCAGAATTGCCTATCTGTGAACCCATGGAACTACAATCTACTCTTTCATCCAACGATAAGAGATGTCACCACTAAAAAATCGTACTGTAACTAACACACATAAACATTGATGTGTTGTAAGTTATCATTCAAAAGCAATATTATAATTTCATAAACATCAGCTAGCTTTGTTTTCATTTCCAATCATAAACATGTCTCTAGGGAGTGCAGATTGTTTCTCAATGGTCAGGGCTCCTTATCAATCTTACCATAAATATTTCAGAAGTAGGCTACTATTCTATTCTTTCAAAACATTACATACTGGTACTTGGGTCGAGACCAGATCACTCACATAAAATAATTGAAACATAATTAAATATTTTTCCTTTTTTGTCACATATTTTCCAGTGTTTTAGCACAAAAAATAAATATTTTCCCGATTTTTAGCACCTAAAAATTCGAGCTCTAGTAAATAATTTTTACCTGTATATATTCCTTTTGAGTGTTTTCAATTGTAATATATCTTTCTTTGTTTTCAGTGTATCTACGACCATGTGAAGGTTCCAGAAATAAAGAAGAAGGGACGAAAATTCAATACAGCATATTGGACATACGACGATGACAGTGAAAGCAATATTAATTTATCTGAGAGCTTCAATAAAGTGAAACCACTGGCCAGGAAAAAGAACCAAACTGCAACTCAGAAACTAACAATCCCACCACAGCCTGCTCCCCAGGATTCATAGTTCGCTATAGTTTATTTCTTGCAGTATTATGAATTTTATCAACATCAAAAGATTTCAGTATGTCCTGCTAAAACAGTGATAAATTACTAACTTCGAAGAAACAATTTCCCAGAAATAGTGAGGAGTATAAGCTTGCAATATTTACAGCTTGTAGTTCAGTATTTTTCCTGAATTTTAACACGATAATTTGTATATATTTTTATTTTTATTTTTCATCTCTCACAATGAAATAATCTCTGGAAAATGGAAGGGAAAAGTATGCACATTTATTTGTCGAAAACGTCATATTAAGATAGGTTTTCTTAAAATTTAAAATCATAATATTTAAAAAACAAAAAAAAGCGATTAGTTGTATTAAGGGGCCGTAGGATTTAAATTTCAATATTTTCGTCAAAATTATCAATTTTTTGTCACTTTCATACTCACAAATACTTCAATGTCTTGTTTATTTCTTTCATAAAATATCATCAGTTTTGTTCTGCCACCATTTTAAAGCCCACACAGAGTAACATAATATAGTGCAGTGCTATTCTAATGTCAGCACATGGTGTTATGTTTGTATGCTATTGTCTCACTTTTTTTAATATGTATAAAATGCTCCTTGCGTCACAAATTTCGTCATATCATGTTGAAACTTTCAGGATATCTTCATAAATGTACAAATAACTGAATTTTCTCTGGGTTTTAGTGTGAATTATATATTGGTGAATTTTTCACATGTTAAAAATACCCAAAAAGAAATAAAAAATGGTGAAATAAAAAATCCGGAAGTTAAAAAATGTTTGCTATAAATATGTTAATCACATAAATATCCAGATAAAGTCTTAATTGCCTAACTTTATAGTAACTACTGACCATTCAGTTCTAAAAGTAAGAATTGCAATGAAAAGAGCATTGGTATGAGATGATATAGAAAAAACAATACAACAATTAATAAATGAAAACCTGTTTCACTTGTGAAGTTCAAATTTGGTATGATAACTAGGGACCGGATTTTTATGTAATTACATATTATATTCCTTTCAACCTAACTGTATATAAATAACAAATTTTTGCGAATCTTGTAATTACCATTAATATATTAAAATTTGATACTACACATTTACCCCACATTACATATTATGGCTTGGTATTACATAAATCTACATATTTAGGGGTTTTATTCATTTTTACTTCTCTGAAAGGAAAAAAAAAAAACTTCTGCTGGGAAAGTTTACAATTTGAAATACACAGATTTTTTTACCTACCCAAGAAAGGATATATTTCGGGACGAAACATAACGTCCTTAGTTCCAGGAAGTAATAGAGGCACTCACCCCATACTGTCCACTGTAAATATGAGTGAACAAAGGCAACCTTTCTCATACAACTACCTTGTATTGTAAAAATCACTCAAAAAGTAGCGTTGCTTTAATGCAGTGGATGGGACGAGGACGACATGATTTGTCTCGAAATATAATTGTTCTGCACACGTCTTAACAAGCCGTTCCCATGCAATTTTCAACCTTATCCACCCTCTTCCTAATTTTTCCAGGGAAAACCCGTGTCAAGTCTGACATGAGCTACAATAAAGTAGCCAACTTTTGTAAAGAAGCTGGAGTAAAGGAACAAATTGGAAAGATGTTGAAAGATTAAAATAAATAGCTTTTCAGGTTATTGCTTGACCTCTTTACTTTAAATTTAGTAGACCTATACGGAAATGGGATTTTCCGAGCAATTAGAAAGTATGGTTCTCGGTTGGAATAATCCTACCCTTCTGAATGAGACAGGAATGTCACTTTTCAAACAACAGTATGTAAATGCCTATAGTTCGAGGTTTTAGTAGGTACTTTGTTTCTTACAGGGAGTAGCTAAAATGCATGTATCTCACATCTCCTCTTATTTTCTCCTAATCCAGTAAAGCGAAACAGTGCTTGCAGTACTGTTGTGTCATTCATTTCACTCAGTTCTCTAGTTTTAGTACTTACAGTATAAAGTGCAAATGAGTTTATCTACTGCTTTTAACTAACTAAAATGACCCCTGTATCTTCAACCCTAATGACAAAAGTAAAATCATGGATTGCGATGGACGAAGCTTTCACTACAGATGGAAAAATAGTAATGTGTCAAGTGTGCGGTAAAAAAGTCGGGTGCTCTGTGAAATCACAACTGGAGAGTTTTACCCATCCTATATCTGCCGTAGAGTTTTACCTATCCTATACCTTCCAGATATTGATATTAAATATTTTCATGATTTTACAAATTTTGGTACATAGCTATTCAGCTTATTTTTCTTACATAAATATGTACATATTTCACACCTTGATATTACATAAAAATCCGGTCCCTAATGATAACACATGTTAATTGTGTGAGTATACATATGATAAAAATTTAAAAAAGATTGCTTCAAAAATATAGGTAGACTTTTAAAATTTCAGCCCTAACCTCTCTTGAGCACGACAGAAAAGCTTGTGGTCTTTTAAGGAATTAATTGGTACACTACAGAATATCTGACACTATAAACGAGATGTCTTATAAACCGATGTCGTTATAATAAAGTTCAACTGTATTTATTTTTCTCGATTTTCAATCCATACTTCCTAATTATATAATGAAGAGAAATCTCATTGCCTTATGAAGAAGTTATTAATCCACGAATGTGGAAATAGAATAAGTTTACAAGTACAAGTACACTACTAACATGTATTACTACATTGTGTAATGGTAATTTATTTATATTATTTATTATCAGTTTAATTAAGTATGTATAAATTTCAGTATGAAGTTTGGAAAAAATATAGCTACATGTGAATGCAATGCTACCATGCAATTGTCACTGAATTAGGAATTATTGGCAGTCAGTTCTCTTTTATTTCATAATTTCGAATGTCTTGATTATACTGAAATCAGTTTAATGTATTTTTCAGTATGGTACCTTTTATTTAATACTGTAAAAAAAAAATGAACTCAGTTGACTGTGATATAGTTGTAAAAAAAATGTATATTTTATATATATGTATATATTGGGTAAAGCAAAGAAGAAGTGAATAAAATCGACATGTATCCTACATGGCATTGGACAGAATTGTACACATGGCTAGTGATAATCTCTCAGATGACAGAAAGAATGCCAAAAGACCAACGAAAAGTTGGACGGATTCCAAACCTTTTGTTAAAACAGGTTTTAAGCTTGCTATGTAAAAAAAAAGAAGAAAAAGTGTAATTAACATAGTATTTTGTTATAACTTATGAGACATGTATATATATTTTAACGTTTTCAAGTGGAAATAGAATGCTTTCCCACATACCTCATGATCTGATTAATAGTGTTCTAATTCTTTATTTAACGTGTTAAATAATAAATGTTAGGTTATTCCAATGTTTACCTATTTTCTAACATGTTTTCAAGTCAATTGACGGCCTTTACGAATTATTCACATTCCATACTATGATCCCTTTGAAAATTAAACTATTTTTCCACTTTTTCGTAAAAAAAAATTTTGTTTTGCGTGTTATAGAAAACGCCCTTATTCATTAAGCTTTAACTACCAGTACTTACGTAATTTTTGGGTTACACATATCCCACTTGATGTTACACTAATGTCTACACTAAGCTCTTCATTTCAGAAGGTACAGTATATCTTCCATATAGCAATAAGATAAACTAAGAACAGTGTATGACTTTTCTTACCTTAGAGCAGGTCTGGAAGTGCCCATCTGCTTCATTGTAGACTTCACAGGTCTTAAAACTGTTCCATCACCACACAATGCAATTTCTCGAGAATTGCCAAAATTTCTTACCGAATGTATTGTCTTAGTTCTTTTACAATTATGCATATTGTTTCCACACACATTGTTCTTCAATATTACCCACAAATAAAAGTCACACATACTGTCCTTCAACATTATCCACAAATAAAAGTCACAGGGGTTTAGATATGATGCTCTGGAATACTGCACTTAAAAAATATGAGGTTCTATTTCTTTGATAATTTGCAGTATGATCTGTGATCTTTCATAAAATGTCCAATTCTTGCACTCCCTTTCACCTGTCAGTTAGTTAAAGAAAAGTGTTAAAATTAGTCTAATGTTCTACCAAAGAAAACTGATCCACTTATTTTCCGGGAACTAATGGCACACCAAATCCTATTTTCAAAGCACAGAAAAATCTCTTGTTCAGAATATGGGGATTTTCAGTTGGCCAGTATGTTTTTAATGCAATCTGGATTCACTGCACAACTCTTGTAGGGTATAAATTTTAATAGTTCTGTGGCAACATGAGCAGTTTGTTTTGAGATAAAGGTCGATGGATATCGTAAAGTTTTACTCCAATTAGAACACGTCTCTTTTGGTATTTTTTTTTTGCGTCTAAAGTAACACGAAATTTTCTATCTAAATTGTAAATTGTTCGTTTATATGGCTGGCGAAATTTAAAATGTTCTCCAATACTTTCAGCACGAACAACGTAAATATTTATTCTAAATAAAAATCCTTTCCTCAACACTGTAAATTTTATTTCACACTCAAATCACAAGCGAAAAACTGTTCACTATTATAATGCACATGTGTGAATGCTGTATCAAATTGGAGTGAAGCGGTACTATTAGATGATAAATGGCTCACTGGAAGTCAGGTCCTGGCTATCTGAGGTATTGCAGCACAGCTGAACAATAGAAAGAAATGGGCAGTGTCGGTGTGGTCTCAATTCATCCACTCTGTAGAAGTAAGAGAAGAGAAAAATTAGTTCAGATTCTTATAGAACAAAAATAAGAAACCTGAAAGATAATTTGCTAGGTACACTACACAAGAAAAATGGTGTATTTTTGGTGTGTAATGAAATAAATTGCATGACGATTTACATGGAGGTAAGAAATCAGTTTTATTGTGTAAGACATTAAGGACATTTCCATGCAAAGTTAAATCTGTAAGTGAAATCAAAAGAACAACTAAAAAAAACTGATATTTTTATTTTGTTTTATGCCAGTTGGCAAAATTATTGCTTGAATTTTAGAGAGATAAGTCGATTTTTATTTTATTGGGTTATTTTACGACGCTGTATCAACATCTAGGTTATTTAGCGTCTGAATGAAATGGTGATAATGCCGGTGAAATGAGTCCAGGTTCCAGCACCAAAAGTTACCCAGCATTTGCTCGAATTGGGTTGAGGGAAAACCCCGGAAAAAACCTCAACCAGGTAACTTGCCCCGACCGGGATTCGAACCCGGGCCACCTGGTTTCACGACCAGACGCGCTGACCGTTACTCCACAGGTGTGGACGAGATAAGTTGACACTTTACAGCAGAATTTAACTTTACGTTTGCAGTCTTAGTTTTGTCTCCAGTTATTAAATTGTAACATTGTCACGAGACCTTGTAATGGAGATTAATTCTCCTTCTTCAGTATTACATTTCCTTTCTCCAGGTAGTTGACCTCATATTTAGTAACTTAAAGTATGTTCTACTTTTGAATCTAAGAGAGAGAAAAAAGAACAATTTTCTGTGATTCACAGAATCATTACATAAATTACCTATATTCCAGGAAAATAACAGTAAAGAAATTAATAACACAGTTAAACTAAATTTTTTCACAATTTCCGGGGACAGATACCGACATATTAAAAAAATAATTTCAACGTTAGTTACCAGTACATTGCCATTCACTTATATCGGTTTTACATAATTTAAATACTTGAAAAACTGATATTCGTTCTATTTACAGATGAAAGTAATTTTTTTTCCAGAAGAGTGAATTTTTTTAAGTAGGTCTTCTCTACATCCAAATTTTTCAGATATTCCTGACAAGTCATGTTGAAGTTGGTTAAGATAGTAAGCATGACACGAAGAGTTTTTAAACTCCTCCTGGATTTTTGGGAGGTCCACATCATGTTCACTGAAGAAACTCTCTTCACTGAAGCATTACTTCCAGGACACAGAGATAGTTCAATGAACTTCTGGAGTTGTGCACAGGGAATCATTTTCTCAGAAAAAATAAATAAATAAATAAAAATTCCATTTCATTTTGAGCAAAGAGTAGCATTTTCTTCATTCTACTTTTTCATTTTCTCTTAAGTCACATATTTCTTCAAGCAAGACATTTCATCAAATAATTTATCTCCATACAGGTCAAGTCCATCTACATTTGAAGAAAAATAATAGACTGTCTCTTCAAATGTATCTCTTTCAGTGGCGTATACTGGTTAAAGGGTTTGGGCTACCACTCACCCTATTATTACACAAAATATATTTTAAAATCCCTATAATAAAATTCCTTACATATTTATGTGAATTCCAGACGTCTTGATTGGGACGAAAATACGTTGATGACTTCGTCCTTGAAATTACAGTTGGGCCACTTGCAAAGTTTCTGTAGAAATTACTTTTCAATGGTTATTAGTGCCAAGCCGGATAAACGTTCTTGCGTATGAGTTGATCTACAGTAGGATTTTATTCTCTTCAACGCAGAAAACGTTCTTTCTACCGATGCTGACGTAGCTGGTATTGTCACAATTAATGTTGCCAATTTAAGGACTTCAGGAATAACTTGGTTCAGCTGGTTTTCATATATGGCAGATAATATTTCATGGATAGGTTTGTTCGAAAAATCAAAGACTTCTGCTGAATATATTACTTAATTCATTTTTCAAACGTACTTGATCAAAGTGACTGCTATAAGACTGAAATAATTTGTTTAGTGCCTCATTCGGGAAGTTTTCTCTATAAGCAGAAAATTTTTGAGAATCTAGAAGATGTGTGAACTGAAACTTTCCATAATCAGAAAATCTGTCAGTAATTTCCATGTGCATACGATCTAGTATGCTGTAGTACAGCTGCCTGTATTTCAATTCATCATCTCCTTTTCTTTGCTTTAATGGTGGTTCCATTTTATTGGCTGAAGAATTTTCATTTTCCATATTATTCCATATGGACGGAAACCCACTACGTCTGAACTCTGATATAGTTTTTTTTTTTTTAACTTTGATACCTCTTGCAAGTAGTACGCTATGTCTAGACTTTTTGTCTGAAGAATATTGTAGAGCACATCTGTATGTGCGAACACTCTAGCATAGACTTCAAGAAGAAATATATGCTGAAACTGTGTGAAAAAATTCAAATATCCTTGAGCCTGCACATTTACAGCATCATCCCAGTTTTCTTCAAAGTCATTACAAATGATATTTTTAAAGAAAGCAGTCCGTTTTTCTCTGTATTCCTTTACTGTATTTACAAGCCGAGATGTAAAATTCAATCTAGTTGGTGCTACTTTTGGGAGTTTCTTGTTTATAAATTCCTTGAGTTTTCTGATCTTTTAGGAGATGATGAGAAAAATGCAGCTAAACCCGACAGTGTTTTGAAAAAAATGCGGCATTCTGGGATGGATGAAGTAGTTTGTTGCAAAACTAAATTGAGAACATGGCTGTAACAATGGACAAATAGTGCTTGAGGATAATTTCCTTGAACTTTTGTTTTTAAGCCATTAATATTTCCCACCATAACTGAAGCACCATCGTATGTCTGTGCAATTAACTTATTGCCGACATTGTATTCTGCTATAACACCTTCCACATGCTGAAACAAAGCAGCAACAGTTTTGTCCGAACTGACATTTGTGAATCCTATAAACCGTTCTTGAACATTGGCAGTACTGTCGACGTATCTTAAAACAGTGGACAATTGACTCTGATTAGAGCAGTAACTTGTTTCATCAACACATTGGCCACAAAAGGTTTTATGTTCTTTATCATAATCCCACTTATAGCAAATATTAAGTCATTCTGAATTGCGAGAGAAGTACCACGAAATACTGTTGAACTCTCAAGATGATTGGCCAGTAAATGGTCAAATTCACTTAAGGAACTTAAATATTCAATATAATTTCCTATATTGTCTGATTCCACACTCTCGTTATGACCCCGAAAAGCCAATTCTTGTTTTCCTAGAAAGCAGACTACGTAAATAAGATGCAGTAAAATCTCCCGATTTTTTTTTTCACAAGAGCATTGTGTTGGTTGATGTGTAGAGCTTTTTGCTTATCTAGCTGTAAATCAATTCTTGTCTTTTCCAAAGTTTGCAAAGTTCATGCTACTACAAATATGAGCTTTTGATTTGTCATATTCTAGGACTGCCGTTCGAAGGGAGTTCATATTAGAAAACCCCTCACATTAGTTTCGCGGCTAAATAACAAACATGGCCAGCAAAATAGTTTAGACAGTTTAGAAGAACCACACAACCAATTCCACTTACCATATGATGTTGAAGTGAAATGGCGTGTGTACTCTCGCTGTTTTTCTTTTACGTCCATGGACAAATTTAACTCAGGAGATGGTCTTTCCATTTTTACAATTTCAACTTTCTCGTTATGTACGACGGTTAAAAGGCACTTTTAATAAACCTTCTATTACAAAGTCATTTTCAACACAAACCTCTCCAGAAACTTGTTCTGCCATATTTTTCACAATATCACTTAATTGGGAAATTAAAAACTTAATAATTCACAATTAATATAACTCTTAGACACTCGAACAAATCACAGATTTAAAATAATGCACTGCAAGAACACAATCACATTCATGAGCTAGCGTACTAAGAGTATTGCTGCTTCGCGCCTGCGAAGAAACCGATCACGAGAGCGGCAACTCACCCGCCTGCATTGCACGATGGAAACAGATGGGAGAGGGGGGGATGGGCAGTTGTGCGAAGGACAGCGTGCGCGGTACGGTCACAGGCTACCTCACGTAGCAAGCGGTTTCTCCAGCGATGCCGCCTTGACAACTTGTTTCTTTTCGAGAGCAGAGAGTGCATATAAATCTAACAATTACTTTAATTTTAATTACTATGGTAAAACTAATAATACAAAATTATTACATTATGTTATATTATAAACTTTTTCTTTTGTAATTTCCTTGGGCTACCGCCGGTAGCCCCGGTAGTCCGCAAAATACGCCCCTGATCTCTTTCTAGAAGAAGTCCCAGTAAATACATTTCCTAGATATCTTATCTTGTGAATGAATAACCCAGACGGGGTATTCAACAGCATTTTCATAAAGTTCTTGAGAGACACTGAGAATTCTGAATGTGAAATAAGAACCACTTCTTCTAAAGAGGCCAAAAAGTTGCTTAATTGATGGTGGAATAAATTTATCTCCATTTCTGGAGTTCAGTTTTTTTTATTAACTCCAATAGCAATGGAACACTCAATTGCAATAATTAAGCTTACATCCTCACCTTCAGTTTTGATTATGGTATCATGGAAAGCAGCAATGTTGCATTAGCAAAATTTATCACAGCAATGTGCAAGAATCATTAAATCACATTAATAATTGACAATGAAAATCCGGTGTAGGTCTATCTGGGAAAATATTATTAAATCTGGAGACAGAAAGCAAAATTCGGGGACATCTGGTTAAACATTTGAGTGTCAAATTATTTAGTAAATATATATATAAACACAAATGTTTAAAATCCTTTCATACTCCTAATAATAATAATAATAATAATAATAATAATAATAATAATAATAATAATAATAATAATAATAATAATAATAATAATAATAATAATAAGTTGTTGTGCAGCACAATAAATATTAATAAATAAAATTATTATTATTATTACTTACTTACTTACAAATGGCTTTTAAGGAACCCGAAGGTTCATTGCCGCCCTCACATAAGCCCGCCATCGGTCCCTATCCTGTGCAAGATTAATCCAGTCTCTATCATCATATCCCACCTCCCTCAAATCCATTTTAATATTATCCTCCCATCTACGTCTCGGCCTCCCCAAAGGTCTTTTTCCCTCCGGCCTCCTAACTAACACTCTATATGCATTTCTGGATTCGCCCATACGTGCTACATGCCCTGCCCATCTCAAACGTCTGGATTTAATGTTCCTAATTATATCAGGTGAAGAATACAATGCGTGCAGTATTATTATTATTATTATTATTATTATTATTATTATTATTAATTCGTGACGCGATAGCCCACAAAGACCCAAGGCCGGCTGCTGGCCTCACATCCACATGCGTCAGCTGAGGTTAATGATAATCCAACCAGAAGGAAAGTGTCATGTGGTTAGCACTATGATCCCCCTAACCGTAATACCTGGTTTCTGTAACCAATTTCGTTTCCTATTGTAGGTCTCCAAATTCACCACAATGCTGGGTGGGCACCGGCCCTATACCCTGGCCGAAATTTCATGATAAAATTCCTTCCCTTTGAGGACCTGAACCAGCGCGCAATCCGTAACTATTCTACAGTGCAAGACAATTCAAAATAGTGAGTCTGGAAAATGAACCGAAATTGATATATTATAATTATCATAATGTAGTCAACTTTAATTTATTATTTTTTGTTTCTTAATAGAGCTTACCAGTGCTGTAGTTGGAAACAAATTTTAGGGGGTACTGTTGAAATCTTCTTGGTCAGACTAGACTCTGTATGGACTCTTTCTGCACTTCTTTTCCAAAATTACTTCTTCGTCATGCAGTCGCCTCTGCAGATCTCCTTCCAGATCGCAGCCACAATAAAATTGCATATAAGGCAAAAAAATAAACGCTGACACTGGTGGCCCAACACTTTCTAGGAACAAAAGCCTAGGAACTCTTTTACTGGAAGAGTATTCCTTTTTTAGTGCAGATATAGTTCATTACAGTACCTAATGCTCATTCACATTCTTTATTTGAAATTGGAATAGAATCTATAATATGTAACCGGACTCAAGATTCATCAAACGCACGAAAAGTGACAATATTTCCCTCCTCTAGCAAACTACTAGCATTACGCCTAAGAGAGTTTTAATATTAGCGAATCAGTGCAACAGAATTCTTGAGGCGCCACATCATAAAATTAGTGTTACGCGAAGGCATCTACGCAAGTTCTGAAATTAGCGAATCAGTGTAGCAGATTTCTTGAGGCGCCATGCCATAAAGTTAGTGTTAATTACTTACGTTAGAAATATCACGGTGTTATGTAAGCTTGAAATTAAAAAATCGCAACTACCTACTCCTGAAGTGCCAGAACATGGTTTTTAATAAAACAACGAATGGCCTAGCAAAGGATATGAGATGCCAGATGCTACTTTTGTGCTAAATATCAAAATCAAAATGTTTTTCAAATAGCTAACATCCTCCATTTCAAAGTAGGCTATATTAAAGACTATATTATATTAAGCATAATTAATATATTTTCGAGTCTATATTTTTTTCGGTACGGTAACAGCGAGTATTTATTTTAGACGGTACGGCATACCGGCCCAACTACAGCACTGGTGCTTACTTACAGAAGTATAAAATATGCGTCATCTCGTTGGATATTTTTTTACATACGTGCAAATGTTACATTTTACTAAGATTTTATGGATGATTTCTTAATTTAAGAAAAATTGTTAGTGTCGTTATTACGAATAGAACATATTATATTACAGACCATCAAAAAGGCTGACGAAAGGAGACTCACAACAGTCGAAATGTGATTTATGAGAAGAACTGCTTGTTTACTCCCTCCTTGACTATAAAAAGAATGAGGACAGTCTTAAAGAAGTAAAATTAGATTCAATTACCCAGTACAGAGAACAATACGGACTGAACTGGAAAAAACATGTTGCCAGGATGCCCTCCAATCGCTTGCCAAAACTGATCTTACTCCAAGAGGCCGAAAAAACTTGGAAGACCGAAAAAGCGCTGGACATAGACCATAACAGACCCCTAGGTCTAATACGTGAAATACGGTAGTTATGATGATGATTATATTATTATTATTATTATTATTATTATTATTATTATTATTATTATTATAAAATATGGAACATCTTGAAAATCGAACTAAACGCATCTATTTTAACCAAAAATATTGCACCACATCCTAATTTACCACATTAAGTTTTGTGACAATCGAAAACAAATTATTATTATTATTATTATTATTATTATTATTATTATTATTACTACTACTACAACTGCCGTACTATTACCAGTAGTTTTTGCTTTGGTCCTTCCATCCTACAGATCACGACTGGAAATGACTGACTGGCTTCCAGGGTAAAATCTAATAAATTCTATAAAATAATCGTAGACTTCCGTGTTATTAGGATCGTACATCACATTCGCCGAGATATATAACTACGACGTCTTTGGATCCAACCAATCATGTCAATGCTCGACTCTGGATTTCAGGGAGAAAGTGGATTTCCGAACATAACCTAATTCATGCAAATTCTCTCAAATCTGAATCTCTTATAACTCATAAAAAATGTTGACGCGTTCTTATGCATAAGCAAATAACATATTTAAAGAGTAAATGGTCTTACATAACATATTTATTTAAATAAATAGTTAGAATATAAGCAAAACGAAACGTGGTCCTCGGTAGTATAGTGGTCAGTATCCCCGCCTGTCACGCGGGAGACCGGGGTTCGATTCCCCGCCGGGGAGAACTTTTTATTTCATTCCACGATAATGTACATATTGCGATTTCCTTTGTAATTTGATCATCATATTCAGAGGAACTGCGAAGATCCATTTATATTGTATTTTCTGTAATAAAATTACCACTGCAATTTGCCAAGTCTGAAGTCTATGTTGCAACCACCCAGTTTTAATTTGGAGAAACCCAAAATTGAACACTTTGCTACACTGCCGAATGAGAGAGTTCGGAATGTCTGAAAATACCGAACTGCTGTATTTGCAAATGTCTTTATTGTGAAATGAACATTTCACTTCAGCAATTTAAAATTTTGACATTTCCTTTCATTGCTACATTGTTAACTTCATAAAAAATTCTATTCTGGATAGTATAATGGGGGCCACTGCGAAGACAGACCTTAACCTGTACCCTTTCCCTGAAGGGGGAATAATAATAATAATAATAATAATAATAATAATAATAATAATAATAATAATAATAACAACAACATAGATGGGAGGATAATATTAAAATGGATTTGAGGGAAGTGGGATATGATGGTAAAGACTGGATTAATCTTGCTCAGGATAGGGACCAATGGCAGGCTTATGTGAGGACGGCAATGAACTTTCGGGTTCCTTAAAAGCCATTTGTAAGTAAGTAAGCAAGTAGTAATAATAATAATTGTACAAATGAACTTAATTATCTGAATTTTAGAATATTAACAAGTACTCTACAAATCATTTACATTGTTCCACATAGCCAGTTCTGATAATAAGTTGAAAATAAAATTTCAAGTTGGAAGAAACTGATAAATCAGACTGAGCATGCAAATGCATATCTATAGCATTATAACAATTAATACCTATGTAATTTAGCACATATTTGGTCACATACATTCTATATGTATGTATGCGTGTGCTTTCTCTTGTACAGAGGAGAAACCCGAAGGCTGCTTGCACTGCAGCCTGTGGCTTATTGTGCTTACCACTCCTATTCTGTGAATGACTGGGTGGCCAAACGGCCATGCTCTTGTACAAGTACAGCACGCCACACCATAACTTAGCCTGGGTATTGTATGGATGATGATGATGATGATGATGATGATGATGATGATGATGATGATGACATGTGAATTAATGATGGCGAAATGAGTCTGAGGTCCAACGCCGAAAGTTACCCAGCATTTCTATATGATTTATTTAGTTTTTGTTTTAAAATATTTTGTAATATATTCATTCTAAAATAAAACATTTTAAACACCCTCATTATCTCCTACCTTAGTTGCCTCATCAGCGGTACCTTAATGGTGTCACCTATGAGATTCAAATCTGTCTCAGACAGTTGGCTAAACAACAACTTTAGCAGCATTCTTGGATAACGAGACAAGTATGAAATATGCTATATCATCTGAACCAATATTAAACACGTGCTTTCAGTTACAGTTTATGAAGGAACTAAGCAATAGATAGGCCTAGTATGCTGTAAATTTAGTACTTTTTTTTTTAATTCAGTTCCCGATATTTTTAATAAAAAAATAATTTCACTATGGTGTTGAGATGGTATCGTACCATTATAATTTAGAATTACAATTTCTGCATTAATTGACAAATTGAAACGTTAGTTCGATCCTCTTCCTCTTCACTATTTTGTCAATTCTATTATTTAATTTATTGTTAACCAAAATCAGTTTCGGACACCTATGGTATGTCAGTTTAAGGCATGTTATGTAACAACTCTCTTTCTCAGTGTATAAATTTACGATGGCATGAAGTCACTGAAAATGTGGTCTTACATATTGTTAAAAAGATTAAAAGACCCAATAGTACCCTATATATATATATATTTATGGTTTGAGTATATTTACTTCAAACATCACTTTCAATTAAGTTTTAATTACCGGTACTATAATATTGTTAGAAAATGAACAATTCTTATACATTACTTAAATATGTAATCTTATCATACATGTTTTCCACTTATTACGTGCATTAATACATATTTAAAGTGTGGAGTTTTTCATCAGATATTTAAATTAGCAAAACTGTCCTTGTTTATAAGGAAGATAGTAGCGATTGTGTTGGAAATTACAGGCTAGTAGTATTTTATCTTTTTTTTATGTTATTCCCCTACACTTCAGAGAATACTTTCACCATATTAAACTTATTAGTATTTCACAATTTGGTCTCTGTTCAGGAAAAAATCGGTGGTGTTCGGGTAAAGAGAGTTTAAGAAATTTTTTGTTCAAATGGAATTTTGCTCCCCAGGGGAATACACAGGTTAAATGCTACAAGTGAATGTGACAAAAAAAAAATCATTTGATGTGTTTTATTTTTGTAGAAAATTATTTGCAATAAATGTCCGATGTTTAATTTTAATTTCACTCATAACAAATTTATTTTCTCCCTTTACCCAAACACCATCGAATTATTCTGGACGTAATTGTTGATCTCTTCAGGACTAGGGTATGTATATGACTTTTGAGAATATATATATATATATATATATATATATATTTTTTTTTAACTGATGACAGGTACTTAACTTAGTCATTCTCTCATATGAAGACAGTTATGTAGATCAATTTACCAACAGAGTTATTCCCAGAGTGTGCCATAGGAGTCTGGTCGATAACTGAGATGAGATGAGATGATTATGAAGATTTGTTGGGATGCCACAGGGGAACTGGATTACCTGGACCATGGGCTTGCCCAGCACAAGTTATCGGGATCGAACCCGGGTCCACAGGATTATAAGTCCAGTCCTCTAGCCACTAGACACCATGACGGCTACTTTTGAGAATATAAATTTTCCCGTTCCTGTATCATACCTCTGAAGTGATCAGAGATCATACTCAATAATAAAATTTAAGTAGTAAGGCACTTGATCCCATTCCATTTATTGTCAATGAAACTTGCATTCTATGGCATAAGGAAAAAGAATATCATTTTTTCATACATTTTGATTGGACGCAACCATATTGTTGAAATAAATGAGGGAAATAGTGCTGAAGCTACAATTAAATAATACCAGTATGAAGTTCTACAGGTTTCAATACTTGGCCCTCTTTGTTTCTTGTTATGACAAATGGACTTTCCATCTAAAGTGACAGCTAAAACTATAATGTATGCAGATTATCCAACTTTTGTTATTACATGTAGTACTCATAAAAATAATATTGATAATAATTATGTGCGCTTGATGAATATATTATACAGTACTATAAAAGAAAGAAATACTGAACAATTAAAGATTACTACTGAACATGGTTGGTAGATGGTGCGCAAGTTCGAAATCAGATGTCGCTTTCAAACGAATCAAGTGACCGTGCGAGATTATTTTAATTTCTTTGGTTGGTAAGCCCTATACATGTACCACCCGCCCCCCGCGCTGCCATGAGACTGTAAACATGGTGGGTGAAACGCGTATTGATGATTTAGTTCAATCTGTTAGTCTCCATATCCCTCGTCAGTTTCTGTTTCACGGATATATATTACCATTTCTTGTTCTCTATGGAGGCTGGTTGTACGGGTGGATTTTTGTTTATGGAATTGAAGATTATTATGAAGCAGGTCTCATCGGAGTGGCGGTGATTGGTCTTGTACAAATTCTGAGTTGTCTCTGCTGCCACTGGTCTGTACACGTACAATGTTTCTTAACATGCAAAAGTGTAAGTTGACATTTATTTTAGGAGATCGCATTTCACAGTCTAGTTAAGTTTGTAAGTCGATGTGTAATCATAACCTTTACTGTATGTTGTCTTGTAGTTGGCCATATTTCATGTATACATGATTTTGCGAACGTGGCAATGTATTAACCTATTTCACTTTTTTCATAGTGTCCTATAGAGCAGAAGAAACTTATCGTTTGTTATTTTAATTAAGTGTGTGAATTACAGTCTTGTATTCTGCAAAAACATGTTAAGATTATGAATAGACATTACCTGTTTAATGTCTTCTTGAACACCATCTGATATGAATTTTAAGGTTATGAGCAGAAGGATTCTTCATTTTATGGACATATTATATGGGTAGTAAGTTAAAAGACTGTGAACCATTTTTAAATATGTTTCATATCTTAACAGAGATGATAATAATAATTCACGAAATCACTGAAGCCATGTTATTCTTAAGCAGAAAATTGTAAATATGCAGGTATACAATATTAGTAATCCAGGAAAGTGCTTATTGTCTCCTTTTTTTATTAAGATTATCAATATATTTTCTGTTTACCCTATTGACCTTATACTTGTTTATCAGCTGAGTGACACGTATAACAGCATAAATGACAATATGGGAATTTCCCCATTCAGAATCAAGGCAAAAATTATTTTATAACATGTTTATCCTAATATATGTGAGGTTTTAGGCTTTCACAATGAATGTGTTAACGAAAGAGACTTTTGGATATTTCACCATGTCTTGGAACTTATATTTCAACGTTTCGGAACTAATTATATACAGGTTCCATCATGAGGACATATAAGCAAGACAGGTTGTCTTTGATGGACGCCTTATGTCTGGCTAGTCCAAACGACTGAGCGTTTACAAATTCAATTAAATTTGCTCTTATTGACATTTAATATTAGAAGAGTATGGATTTTAATTAAGTATGGTAGGTATCTACTGGTTTATCAAGAACGTGTGAACGACAAAATAATGTCAAGTTTAATTTTTTTGCGATTTTAATAAAACAAGCATTTTTATTTAATGGTACGTGAAGCTTTATGTACAGAATGATTCCCAAATCTAGGTTCCCATATTTCAAACAAAGTTTGTAGGGTGTAGGGGTATATATTAGGCTATATACAGTACCATTGCCCTGGATAATTCAGTTACAAATGTGCCATTCTTGCACACAACCATTCACGTTAACTAGGAAAGATTCTTTTCCTCCATTACCCTGTACCCCCACCTCCTCTCTACCTCCCTCCTTCTGGTCACGGTCATCGTCTCTCTTCTTCTGTTTCACGTTCTATCCTTAATTTCCCCATGTAGACCTACAATACATTTTGCCTATGAGTAATAGGTAGTAGTACTATTCCCCCCCCCCCCCCCCCCAGCAGATTTTAAGGTTGTAAAGGAGATCTGCGCAAGTTCTGTGACATGAATTGGTATTGTAGCCTATCTAAGCTTTCGAGTTTTTTTTTTTTTTTTTTTTTTTTGAACGAATTCAATATTAACCCAATTTTTATGCATTAAACTTCAAATAAAATGAACGCAATTCATCACGCGATTATCTGGCGAAAATTAAGATACTTTCTATTTACATAAATATCCGATCTTGCATATTTTTCACAGACTAAAGGATTTAAATATCGATATTGCAACACTGTAAATTCGCTAGAATCAATCTAGGTCCAACAGGAACCATATTATAAGTTAAACTGCTTGGATGAATGGTCATCGTTTTGGCTTATGGACAAAGAGGATGCGGGTTCGATTCCATGTGAAGTTAATTTTTATTCGTTTATTTTATTTTTTACAAATAAAGGAAATTACAGATATTTTAAATAATTTCATTAAAAAATTCTTGCAATAGCCTAATTTGTCTGGTTGTAGTTGAAACTCAATTTTAAGTTCGTGTATTCATAATCAGCTTTACGGAAATAACGTGATTTGTATCCAGCAAATCAATTGAGACATTATTATTATTATTATTATTATTATTATTATTATTATTATTATTATTATTATTATTATTATTTAAAAACTAAGAGAAATGTACAATTTGAGTTCGAAACGTTCTATAATTTTATGTAAATCGTAATCCATTACGTGAAAACTTTACAAAAAACAAAAAAGGAAAAGTCTTGCAATGTGACATCAAACAGCCAAATTATTTAAATGTCAACGTAACAGCATTGTAAATACACTCTGTTCAATAAGAGAGTGTAGACAAGCTGAGATGCTTGGCTGAGTGGTTATGATATTTGCTTAAAAACGAAGAGGACTCGGGTTCAGTTCCAGTTGAAATTCATTTTTTTTTTGTAAACAGACACGAATGAAATTACTCATCTTTTAAATAATTTTATTTAAAAATTATTGCAACAATTTTATTAAAACTCAATCTTCGTGTATGCCTATTCAACATAAGATTTTCTGAAATAAGATAAAATTTGTATTCAGCACATCAAATAATACTAAATATCATCATCATCATCATCATCATCATCATCATCATCATCATCATCATCATCATCATCATCATCACCACCACTACTATTATTATTAAAAACCGGTAATTTTAAAGATACGATGGAAAGGTATGATGTCATATCACTTAAATAATCCCCTCAACTAACCCACTAACCTTATCACATACGTTCATGGGTTAGATTGGTTAAATGAAGGGTAGCTAATTGTAAGTGAAATTAAGTCGAGGTATGTGACAAGGTTAGTGGGTTATCGAGGGAGTTATTTAAGTGATATGACATCATACCTTTCTATCGTATCTTTAAAATTATCTAAAAATCAATAGAAATTTAATACAATTTGAATTCATAATGTCCCCTAATTTTATGTAATATGTAAGCCATTACGTGAAAATAAAAACAATCTGAATTTAGAACAAAAAAATAGGCTATTCTTATGGACTATAACAAATGTGAAAAAAAGGCCTATAGACTATAAGAAATATTCACCCAAACATTGTTGCATTACGACATTCCTGGAAGCGGTAATAGTAGAAAGTAATATTTACAGTATTGCTGTGTTCTCTGTTTCAATTTACATTTCTGAGAAAAATATGCGGCATTTGAAATTTACGTAAACAGAAGAGTTTATTGATTTTCTCTGAAGAATCACATGCTGGAGCTTGTCCGCGAATTTTTTCCTCACCCTGCTATTACTAATTCTTCCGAATCGTCACTTACTTTGATCTGAAGCATTAAAAAATACTGAATGTCAGAAACAGGTCTCAAATTTACTTGTACTTAAGCACAGTCCTCCTACCCCTTCTTCAATATAATTCCTGTTCTTGGTGCTGCGGCACGTTCGAATTATAACAATGCTATCTTTATTATAGAGAGATCTACTGCCTAATACCAACCTTGTAATAAAATAAAGCTGACACAATATGAAATTTAACTTGTTGGGAAACATATTGAAAAAGTTGTTTTGTCAATTCTGCAGTGCAAATGTTAAATATTGTGCATTGTCGATTTTAAACTCATTTTAAGAGCGGTATTCACCCGCTCGTTAGTTTGAGATCCAATTTTATTGTGAAATGTTCCTTTAACGTTTTGTGCATTTGACAACATTCATATTTTAAATAGCCTATAAACTTCACATTATCGTTCTGGGTTCTTTGATATGTCTAAGCGACCGCAAAACTCAATTTCACAATTTTTTAGTAAAATGTCGTGTAGTGATTCTCGCGAGGTTAGCGAAAATTTCATATTGGCAAATGTTTCTTCTCAGCCGCAGCACGACAATGTTGTCACGAACGATTTTCTCGGAACTAGTTTCACATCCCCCTGTGAAAACTGGACTGATGATGATAATAATAATAATAATAATAATAATAATAATAATAATAATAATAATACACAAAATTTTAAATACCGTTAATGTAAATTGTAAACAATTTTAATAATATATTCTTTCTTTGTTGTGACTGAATTACAAATGGAGAGTTGAACAAAGCCAATGATTTGTATCTTTTAAAAAATTCATAACTGGCCAAGTTTTGAACCCGAGAACCTAAACTTAATGGTAGGCATGGTGACCAGTCGACCACCGAGGAAAAACGGCCTTTCTTATTAAAAATTTTAGCGTTAATTACTGCATGGTGTTAGCACATTACGAAACGACACGTGGTTACAACAAGGATGTGAGTGACATAATGCTGTTTATTCTGTCATAAACACTGCCTCTTACGTCACTTGAAAATACGGTAGTTGCGAAGGTAGGCTATAAATGGGAGATATGTACCTGACCCAGTTAATTAGAATTATGTTTTAAATATTTTGTTGTACCTTCTTGCCTGTCATTTAATTTTTGTCTCACCGAAGAGGAAGTTTTTGTTCGTGAAAGTAAAATAATTATCAGGAAGCTTCTAGACTGAATGTTTTCGATTCAAACTTAGCTGAAGACAATACATTTTTCAGATGACAGAAATTCCAACTTGGAGAATGAAAATGGTGTTCTATTTTGTTTTCTATACAGGAGGAAATTTCCCGCGGTTGAGTTTAAACGTTAGGGCGAACCTTGCCAATCAGTAACGAGGGGATAAGGGTGTGCTACTTATAGCTCGCGCAAGGAACAATTACCGAAAAGCAATGGTGGCATTGCTGTCTATTTTGACGTGTGTATGTAGGCACGTCGAGGGAGCGAGAGGTTCGGGCCGATGGAAGTACTGTCTCTTCCAAGAAGATGAACGAATGAGGACATCGCTGTGGAAATAAAGAACGTAGCAAGAGAAAAATTCGAAGCTAATTAAACGCGCAACATATGTTTACGAATGAAATAATAATACCGTGCGATACAAGACACGTATTCACATGCAATGGAACAAACTAAAGTCGTAATGTAACTATCACAACGCAAGACTGATTCTATCGATGTCATTTCTCTTCCGATTGTACTCTTGAATATCATTCAAGCTATCTCGTGACCTTTCCTGTCGCCGGCTCTTCCTTATCGCATTGTTTCATTCGCATTCCTTCCGTCGGTATTCCCTGCTTGCGAGACCTATACCACCACATATCTGTTTCAAAAAATGTTCCTACATCACGTTAATGTCTTTGTTATCCTCCCTCAGTCTAGATCTGCTTGTAACCTAGTAAGTTCAGTTTTTAAACACTTCATTTACAATTACTTTTCATTCAAAATTATGGATATTGTGATAGGTGTGTTAATGTTCATGTGCTTAGTAAATTACTTTCTATTTAATAGATGGTAGAGGACATTAGTCTACATACTCTGATATCAAGGAAGTTGTGGGTCGTGTTTATAGGCTAGGCCTATATATTTTCAGAGCGAATATGACAATGTAAGGAATGGAAGACAAATTTTCGTTGGTCTTGTTTTGGAGAGAATGCTTTAAGCGACGGGTCTGTCTAGCAAAATACGGAACACTGCAAATTAAAATTTCACGTTCTTTATTGCGGAAAATACCAAAAGCTGTTGGATTCCAATACAGCAGAAACGATGGCAGTAAGAAATATTTAATGGAACGTGACGACATTGTTGCCAGTCGCAACGAATTTTTAAGAACAATGTTAAAAATAAGGGAATTAGAAAATCTATAATACTTTAGATGGAAATGTTTTTAGTGTAGTTCTGTATTTTGCGTTCATATTATATTCGAAGTGGAGATGGTCAGATCGTTTTAAATTTCAGCGAGAAGTTTTCTTTTGTATACAGTAAATAGCAGAGTAAAACATGTGTCATTCTTGCATTCAGCGTATTTAATGGACGTAAATAGACATTTACTGCTGTTTCCCTACCCCTTTCTCTTCCTTCTCCCTTTGCCCTCTCTGAAATCGGACACATTCACGTATATCACAAGTTAGTTTAAGAAATACGCCGCATTTAACTTTGAGACTCAAACTTTGGCGTGAACTGTTGCAACACATCTCAATTCAAGCATTATACGATACCTCTGTTCCAACACAAACAGAACATTTATTTATTTCAATTTGGTTCTAGAAAACAATTCCAATTTCAATATTAGGTACAACTGTAAAATGTAGGATGAAAGAGTAATGGAACGGAGAAAAATTCTCTCCGGCGCCGGGATTTGAACCCGGGTTTTCAGCTCTACGTGCTGATGCTTTATCCACTAAGCCACACCGGATACAACCCCGACGTCGGACAGAATTGTCTCTGGTTGAGTTCCAACTCTTGGGTTCCCTCTAGTGGCCGCCCTCTGCACTATGTCATAGATGTCTATGAACATAGGACCGAAGTCCACACATGTGCTGAGGTGCACTCGTTATGTTATGAGTGACTAGTTGGCCGGGATCCGACGGAATAAGCGCCGTCTTAAATCACTTCGTGATTTACGCATATCATATATTATTTCAATGTACCGAAGTACATATGGTATTTCCATGCAGAGAATTTTTCTCCGTTCCATTACTCTTTCATCGTATGATGACGCAGAATATCTGCATGGAAATATCATATGTACTTCGGTACATTGAAATAATATATGTAAAATGTAGGCTATGTGTTTTCTTATCTTTAACGTATAACCCCTTATCACACACATATTTTATATAATATAAAAAAAACACACACACACAGGGTGTCCCATTTATCTTGTGCACCTATTATAACTTTTTTTTTGTTTGGATAGGTACTGGAATTTTTGTTTTTGAGAGTTATGTTAGAACGAGAGGCTAACATGAGTGTGGAGATTTGGTGCATGTAACTACATTATGGTACAAGATACACGTGACGTCATCAATTTTTCAAATAGCACTAGAAGAGAAGGCCTAATGGCCTTAACTACACCAGAATAAATAAATACATACTTTAATCATGTTACATTGATTACACACATTAAGACAAGTTCAAAAATGTATCACAATGTCACCTTCCCAATCAATAACAACAACAAAATGAAAAATGAATGCCATCAGAATGTGCCATTTGTTGCGATGCCCCATTCATCTTGTGCATTAACTTACACAAAACGAAAGACGACTGATGTCCGTACACGTCGTGTGTCGTGTGTTTGCTGTCTAACACGTAAACAAACCACAACTGTCGACGCCACAATTCACGTACAGTGGCCTGCACGTTCTCCGCACCTATCGCCACTCGACTTCTTCGTGTGAGGAACTGTAAAGGACAGTGTGTACCAGAACATTGTGACAACACCAGACGACATGCAGCAACGCATTCGACAGGCTTGTGTGTCCATTCAGCCAGCAACATGCCGGGCAGTCATACGGTCTTTCGGGGAACGCCTTCGAATGTGCATTAATGTGAATGGTCACCATTTGGAACATCTTCTGTGACTCTCAAAGCATAACTTTATCACATTGGAAGTACGTTTTTTGTTTCATTTTGTTGTTATTGATTAGGAAGGTGACATTGTGATACATTTTTGAACTAGTCTTAATGTGTGTAATCAATGTAACATGATTAAAGTATGTAGTGCTACTTCTTCTACTATCGCTAGATGGCAGCTTAGAGAGATTGATAAAAGTTGTTGCCTTCAAAGGCCGTAAGAGTGATCAATCTGTTATATGTGATCTGGGGTATAACTATGAATGCTACTTATTTCAACATCAATATTCATGTGAATTATATGAGCCTAGGTTATCAAATGTTTTTAGCATGTTTTATTTTATTGTTAATCACTTTTGTAAACCAAATATTTTGACGTGCACAAATATTTAGATATTGTATAGTTCATTGCGTGATGATGCCAATAAGGCACAAACGTTCGCAAATGAAATTTATAATAAAAACCAAATTATTATATGTTGTAATATTTGTTTTTTATCAGTTAGATAAGTCATTAGACGTAAATACATAAATAAATTAATTGAATTATTACCTTACACTTATCGAAACACTACCACTACAATGAATTATAAGATAATTCCAAAACTGTCCAACACATGTTGACCTGCACTTGCAAAATACGATATGGCTTCTTATGGGAGAAAAGCAAAGCTACGGTTCTGTCATTCTAAGTTCGTGACGTAATAGCAAACCTTTTGCGTTTATGACAGTTGAAAGACTAATATCGTAAATATTACTGTTAACAGAATACGTATTGTTCAGCTACGAACCCCAAATGTGTCTTCTTGTGTCTGTAGTATTTCTCTGCTCTTGTCATCTTCGTGTCATGAATTTCGCCCGAGGGTGCGCCGATCTCATACAGGAAATGAAACTCAATCAGGCCATCAGAATTCCGTAAAGGTTTTAGTTGACCATATCTGAAAATATTGAAAATCAAGTAATCAATGCAAGGCAGTTTAATAACATTTTATGTCCATGATTACCCAACAATATATTAACACGTTGCGTCCGGAAGACTTATGCCACTACTACATGCAAATTTATAGCTTTTAACCAAGAGTTCGTATACCTGCATAATCGGGTAAAGTCGTATTGGGTTCGTTACCCGAGCAGTTTAACGCGCACAAGAAATGTCTGGCCAACATATCGTGCCTGAAGTCGCAGCTTCGCGTCCAGGCTACTGCAATCAATTGAGCCTGTGGTAAAGGATGGGGACAGCCCATGTAAAGCAATCGGCGTAATGATATGCATGAAAGGTGACGGGGTTTTAGTTAACTGCAGTTGAAATAAAACCCCTTTCCTCCTTTTAAGAAAAAAAACATTAGGTTTACAATATTTAAAAAATATAAAATTATTTTAAATTATTTAAATTAAGTCTAATGTTAATTAAAATTAAAAAAAAATATGAACGTAGTTGATAAAAACACAATTTTGCTTTTAATAATGAGGTGGTCGTGCCAGAGAATCAGTCCAATTCCGAAGCTTATTGTGTGGTTTCGTAACAAGCTGTTTTTTTACGGTGATGGATTGTTAGCCCTTCTCCCAACCCCCAAGCTGGAGGACCACCCCTTATCGGCTGTCCAAGACTGTTTATTCAATATATTTGCAGCTACCCTCCATATCTAGAGGCCATATACTCTATCCGCAAAACAGTTATATTATTGGTTGTTCTGTATGGCTGTGAAACTTGGACTCTCACTTTGAGAGAGGAACAAAGATTAAGGGTGTTTGAGAATAAGGTTCTCAAGACAATATTTGTGGCTAAGAGGAATGAAGTTACAGGAGAATGGAGAAAATTGCACAACGCAGAACTGCACGCGTTGTAATCTTCACCTGACATAATTAGGAACGTTAAATCCAGACGTTTGAGATGGACAGGGCATGTAGCACGTATGGGCGAATCCAGAAATGCATATAGAGTGTAGTTGGGAGGCCGGAGGGAAAAAGACATTTGGGGAGGCCGAGACGTAGATGGGAGGATAATATTAAAATGGATTTGAGGGAGGTTGGGTGTGATGTAGAGACTGGATTAATCTTGCTCAGGATAGGGGCCGATAGCGGGCTTATGTGAGGGTGGCAATGAACCTCCGGGTTTCTTAAAAGCCGTAAGTAAGTATAATGAGGTTGTACATGTAAAACTGCCGGATGCAAAGTGTTAACCTAGTTTCTATGTCAAATACCTCGCGATCTTGTAAGAGTCTTCAGAACCTTCGTATCATTCTTTTCGTGTATGCGTGCGTGCCTTTCATTTACAACCGATGTAGTCAAGCAATGAAGTGAGTTGCAGAACCTTTGTACGTGCAGTTACAAATAAACACTATTGGTGAACCTAAGAATTACGTCATGACTCCACTACCACTACATGAACACTACTACAGTCAGATTACAAGTTGTTTATAAACAAGCTCTTATTTATAAGCGTCTGTTTGTAAACTTGGGGAGGACTATTTGTAGAAAATGAGCTCTAACACGGAAATAAATCGTTTTCGGACCCATGTTTATGTAATATATTTTCATCCTCTACACGTGAGAAATATTTCCCTAAAGTTTTGATATCTCTTTTTGTTACATCTTGTATATAAAAATGACATTTCCTCCATTTCTACTGTGGAGTAACGGTCAGCGCGTCTGGCTGCGAAACCAGGTGGCCCGGGTTCGAATCCCGGTTGGGACAAGTTACCTGGTTGAGGTTTTTTCCGGGGTTTTCCCTCAACCCAATACGAGCAAATGCTGGGTAACTTTCGGTGCTGGACCCCGGACTCATTTCACCGGCATTATCACCTTCATCTCATTCAGATGCTAAATAACCTGAGATGTTGATACAGCGTCGTAAAACAACCTAATAAAAAATCCATTTCTACTAAAATGAGATTTGGATAGGAGAGTTAAAAGATGTGCGGCTGTAGAGAAAGAAGACATGTTGGTGCAGGAATATTAGAGTGTGAGAAGACTAATGGCTTCGTTGTCAAACGTCTAGGGCCTAGGCATTGGACAGACTCACTCTCTCCCTCTCTCTCCCTCCCCCTCTTTCTATCCCTCCCCTTCAACCTCTTCCCCCTCTCTTCAAGGATGAGATGTCAATGATGGTACAAGTGACCAGAATCTTATATAGACTTAATTTTAAGCTGATATATATTTAAGTATGTTTATTTTTTTTCTAGGCAAAAGATCCTATGAAAGCAAAAGTTGCGAAAGTTGTACCAACTGCAAATAATGGATCATCAGAATTGGTCTCTGTTCATCACTACCAGGTGAGTATCATTCATTACTTATTTTTGTATGTGTGTGTTACGAGGGAGCGAGCATTTTTTATAATACCACTTGGTAAATTTTATTTTGTGTAACAATCTTAGATGTTGGCCATCACGATTAATACACATTAATGATTTTTATAACAGTGCGAAATTTTTTTTTGTTTGTTTTTGTACTGTGTTTTAAATGCAGGAATATCCAGTGTCCTTGAACTACAGGGTGATTCAGTAAAAGTATGCACACATTATACAGGAAATAGGGTATGCTGTACTGAACATTTTGAGATAGGGAACTTGCGGCATACAAGATTCTGTTGCACCCTTCCAAATATTCCTGGTGTGTTTTTTAAACACATCACAGGTTGCTATAATGCTAGCAACTAATTTCATGTCCTTGAATAATTTCCTAACTACTACTGGGTGTTCATTTCAAAGTGTGTCATGACGATACTGTTGATGAGTCAGCGATTTTAAGCGGGTTTCAGCTTTTATGTCAGAGAAGTTGCCTATTATTCAAGGCGTTCAATCTGAACTTGAGAACGTGTACAGTATAACTTGAACGTCGTAGCAACAGATGGCAGGCTGTACGGTCTGTGTACTACCATAACCTCTTTCGAACTGTGTTTTTCGCGGGCAAGTCGTACGCAGGGTATTTGCTATCATCGGTTGCGTACGGCAACATTCCACAACACAAATCAAATGCTCCGTGTCCATGTTGACCGTCGAAGTTAATGTCAACAAATACGTAAGTAATCGTCTTAACCCTCTCCACATATCCCGACAGCAAGAAAAAAACTCACCTCAGTACGTGTTTCCAAACAGTTCACATTCCTGCCACTACCGGCGTTACCATGCGTATCGGTACGCACTCTTCAAAATGAATGCCGCACTTGCCAGGCAACTTCTCTGGAACTTAGGTAATACGCCTGTGCGGGAGTGTAGGAAGATTGAATTCTCTAGGCTCATCAGCTAGCCACATGACGGCATACGGCGAGCCATGACACACTTTGAACTGAACACACAGTAGAAGTGCAGAATAATCATGAAGTATTTAAATGTACATTTCTAGGATGATGGAAACCAGGGTGTGAACATCTGGTTCATCTTCCAGAAGACAAAGTATGTCTGGGATGAAAACAAGAAACAGTTTTGTGGTCTGCAGTTCCCTGTGGACCTTCCTTTTGGAGAGTACATGGAGTGGAAAGGTTATCAGGAGGATCATGAGGTTACAAATGCGGACATCAAATATGGCAGAAACCAGTATGTACCACTTTGTCAGCGTATTTTTAATATAAAGTGTAAAGAAAGAAACATGGCACCACAAACAGCAAGTTTCGTTTAGGAGAGCGACATGTTGATTTTTAATATCGTGAATTAAATTAAATTATGTTTGACGTATATATTATTTTAATGTACCGAAGTACATATGATATTTCCATGCAGATATTCTGCGTCATCATACGATGAAAGAGTAATGGAACGGAGAAAAATTCTCTCCGGCGCCGGGATTTGAACCCGGGTTTTCAGCTCTACGTGCTGATGCTTTATCCACTAAACCACACCGGATACAACTCCGATGCCGGTTAGAATCGTCTCATATCGAGTGCACCTCAGCACATGTGCGGACTTCGGTCCTGCGTTCATAGACATCTATGACGTAGTGCAGAGGGCGGCCACTAGAGGGAACCCAAGAGTTGGAGCTTAATCTGAGACGATTCTAACCGGCGTCGGAGTTGTATCCGGTGTGGCTTAGTGGATAAAGCATCAGCACGTAGAGCTGAAAACCCGGGTTCAAATCCCGGCGCCAGAGAGAATTTTTCTCCGTTCCATTACTCTTTCATCGTATGTTTTGACGTGCTCTGATTGAATGATTTTTATCTGATATTCGTTATTTAAATTTTAGTGTATCTTGCTTCTAAAGGAGTTTATTACCATGACCTTCTGTTTTTAAACTTTTTTAACCTGAATCTCATGTCTTTTATCCTCCAAAAGGTGTTTATTTTGCTAGTAAAATGTATACTGCTCTCTCTTCTCACAGCATTGTACAGTTTCCGAATTGTAGGAATTTCTCGTTTAACTTCATAATATCGAAGAAATTTGCGGCACACTACACACTAATCAAACCGTCCAAATCCTTTTTCTTAGTCATGAGTCTTTACGATCACATCTGTTGCCCAAATTTATTTCAATCTTTTTAATTTACTGTCTACATTCGTATTCTCCAAATATGCCATTATGCATTCTGTGTACATAATTTTGCAGTCTATTATTATTTTCGACCTCTTATGTTTTAGTTCTCCATACTAATGTATTCAGATTTTATTCATTAGTTAATTTATAAACCTCAAACACTGCTTTTTGTCGTTGATCTTCTGAGCTAGGGTTAACAATTATTTATTTAATAATTATACGTACACAGGGCTTTAAAAATGTATGTTGGCTCACCAGTCAGCATTGTGAAACTATAGAAGCGCAATTAAAACATCAGAATTTTTTTTCACTCATCACAGACGAGCAGACGAGTGCTTTTTTTTCAAGCCCTGAATATGTGATATAATAATGTTCGTTTGTGATTGACACTGAAACTTGTGGACTGTTTCAGACTCGACATGGTTGTGCCAGAGTTCATGGAGCTGTTCAAAGAGCGAGCCACAGCTCCTTTCTTTGTGTTCCAAGTGTTGTGTGTGGCCCTGTGGTGCCTGGACAAGTACTGGTACTACTCCCTCTTCACTCTGGTCATGCTCATTCTGTTCGAATGCACGCTGGTACAGCAGCAGCTACGCAACATGGCAGAGATTCGAAAGATGGGTAACAAACCGTACATGATTCAGGTAAGCACAAATGATCTCTTTGCTAGTATAAATATCATACAAATGTATGCACTTGTATGTATTGTGATTCCTCTTAATATGTTATTGTTATAGGAACTTCTACTTTTGTAGACACTAACAGCTCTGATGTACGTGTGTGTGTGTGTGTGTGTGTGTGTGTGTGTGTATCTAATGCTCTGGATTTAACAATGAAGTCATCATCCTTCTTGCTTCCCAATATTTTGATGGAAGGTCCACAAATGTCCTAAGAGTTTCACAATTAGCCAGGTGCTCCATCTCCATGTCCCCTTCTCTGGTGCACAGTAAGCATTTAGGTGAATTCAGTACTCCAATACGATGGAGGTGTTTACTGAGGCAATCATGACCAGTAATCAATCTAAACATGGCCACGGCAGATTTTCGAGGTAGATCAGGAATTAGTTTTGGATCTTTCAATAATTCTTTCCATTTTGAATTTTGATGTTTTGCCTGTTCGCTGTAACTTATTCTTTTTATGACTCGCTTTATTGATTCATATGGGAACTTGAAATTTGTTTTTAAGTTGATTTTAGTTCCTTTCTTTGCTAACATATCTGCTTTCTCGTTACCGTTCAGTCCACAGTGGGCCGGGATCCATTGGAAGACCACTTTTTTATTTAGCATTTGAATTTATTTTACCATGCAATGAATTTCTTTTACTTTTTCCATTTTAGGGGATGTAGTTGAGCTGATGGACTGGATTGCAGCTTTGGAGTCAGACAGGATGACTATGTTTTTGCACTGGTTTAGCCAAACAAATACATTTTGAAGTGATGTATAAATGGCTTCAACTTCGCCATCAAAATTTGTTGTGTACTTGCCAACATTTTTATAAAGAGAAAAGTATTGACAAGTAGCTCCTGCTCCAGCTCCTTCATTTTGATCCATGGGAGATCCATCAGTGTAAATGTACAACCAGTCCTTTTGTGGATATTTTCTATTAATTGTTTGTAGGGCAATGGCTTTTGCTATTTCTGGATTTATATCTTTTTTGTTGAAGAGTTCATCAAGATCAAGGCAGCAATCTACTTTGAAGTTATTAAGTGGATTATATCGAGACATCAAGTTTTCCTTTTCACTTTGTATTTCTAGAATTTGCTTAAGCTTTTCTACCTCTTGTATGTATCCATTTTGGGTCCTCAGTGTAAATTTAGAATCTTTGTATCTACTCCATTTATCGCAATTTGGAAGCCTTCTTAATTTTTCACAGGTTAAAAGGGCTTGTGTTTCAAGGTCTGTTACAACTGGTTTATTAGATGTGATTATTTGCGTGGCTTCAATTGGAGTAGTTTTGATTGCACCAGTGATGAGACGTAAAGCTTGATTTTGAGTGCGTTCTAATATCTGTTTATTTGTGGTTGATGAGGTTATTAGTGCTCCACCACAGTACGTTAAGATAGGCTTTATGTATGTGTTGTAGGTTGTGTTGAGTGTACTCCTTGAGCTACCCCATTTCGTCCCTGCCAGTCTTTTTAGTAATTTAAAACGATTTGTTGCCTTTGTGCTGATCTGTTCAATGTGATTTCTCCATGTGAGCTTATTGTCGAAATGTATACCCAGGTATTTTGCATTTTCAGTTCTTTGTAACTTATCATCTCTATAGTTTAGATTTATTTTCACTGGTTTCTTTCTTAATGAGAAGAGTTGAAAATTTGTTTTTTCTGTGTTCACTGACATCATATTATTTGAACACCAGATGTACGTATGTATAGCATAACGTCATGAATTTAATGTAGCAACTCATGTTGAAACAAAATCAAATTTCAGTAAAACTTAAAAACATTATCGAATTGGAGAATAATAATTTCAGGAATAAGGCAGGATTGTAGCTTTTCATCTCTGTTCATCATTTTTATGAATCACATTATAAAAAAAAATTCAGGAAGCAAGACATGGTTATATACCAATATCTACTGACAATCTAGTTCTGCTTGCTACATCGGAAGATAATTTGTTGTTGTTGTTTTCTAATGCCAGGCGTTTGACAGTAAAGTCATTTGACCTCTTGCACTCCAATATTTTTCAAAGATATTGTCATGGTCAGTCACTGAAGCACAGATTTTGAGGTGTTCCGAATCCATTTATTGGTTTGAATTGCACAATGGGCAGTTAGGGGACTGATATATTCCAATTCTATGCAGGTGTTTGGCCAAACAGTCATGGCCTGTTGCCAATCTGAATACTTCCAATAATTATTCAATCCTAGATTTAAAAAGGCATATGACTCGGTTAGGAGAGAAGTTTTATATAATATTCTTATTGAATTTGGTATTTCCAAGAAACTAGTTCGATTAATTGAAATGTGTTGTAGTGAAACACACAGCACAGTTCGTATAGACTAGTTTCTATCTGATGTTTTTCCAATTTACTGCAGGCTAAAGCAAGGAGATGCACTGTCATCTTTACTTATTAACATTGCTCTAGAATATGCCATTAGGAAAGTCCAGGATAACAGAGAGGGTTTGGAATTGAATGCATTACATCAGCTATTTGTTTATGCGGATGATGCGAATATGTTAGGAGAAAATCCACAAACGATTAGGGAGAACACGGGAATTTTACTTGAAATAAGTAAAGAGTTAGCTTTGTTGTTGTTGTTTTCTAATGAGGGAAGGTAATTTACAGTGTTCGATATGCAGCTTAATTATAGGAATTTCTTCTGAAAAAAACTGAGATAATGGCCATTCATGGCAAAGAATCAGTTGACTTCTACTAAATTTACTGCATGAAAAAAATACCTTTGTTTATGAATATAAATTTTTATCCAGATCTGTCATTTATTCTCAGCAAGTTACTCTGGTAATGTCTGGGGAGACCTCTGATGGAGAAGAGTGGGAACATAATCTCACTGGTCCAGTAATATCCATATACAGAGTGTCCAGCTTAAATGTGGAACATTTCATTATTTTATTACTTGAAAAGTATTGTTGATATTTACATTGGGTTTGCTTCTACGGGTAGGGTAACTCAAAATCTTTTTTACATACCTAATACACCTCGATATGCGCACCATTAGTGGCATGGCAGACGTCCAATTTGTATTCCACCAATTAGTTATGATCATTTATGAAATAAGACTAATTTTTAGGAATGTGATGGAAATGAGAAAGAAAATGAAAATGGCACAATAGACACACATGAGATATTTTCTATATCAGGTTCTCTTTTACAGAATTGACTTCTTGTTTAAGTTTACAGTCCACTGCTGTGCGTGGAAACCTATGCTCACTTTCTTTCTCACACAGCTCTCCTCTTGTGTTCTACAGATACTATTATTTGTATCAGTGCACAACCGAAATTTCTGCTATAGCACGTGTCTTTGCAATGTTTCCAGGTTTACAGGAATAGACGATGGCGTCCAGTATTCACAGACCAGCTAGTTCCAGGGGACATAGTTTCCATCGCCCGATCACAGCATGATAACTTTGTGCCTTGTGACCTTCTCCTGTTACGTGGGCCATGTATAGTTGACGAGAGCATGTTGACAGGTAGAGTTATATAAGAATACTTTTATATCGTGCAATTTCACTTTATGAAATTTGTTCAAACATTATCCTACTATACCAACTTTTAGAGGGAAAAAAAATTTCATATTTCTATGACGAAACACAGAAACCCACGAATATATACGAGGTGCATTTGAAAAGTTTGTAGCCTGACATATAGGTGGTATTGAAAACGTGTCAGCAGTGCCACCATTGTTAGCACTGCCATTTTATATTAATTAAGCACGAAAAATCATAATTTCGTGTCGACTGCATATTGTGTAATTTAACCTTCAAATTTATACAGATGGATCTCTAAATCCTAATAATGGGACACCAGGAGCAGGGTATTATATTCCAAAATATCAAGAAAGTTATTTCATACCATGTTCATCCTCCTCCAGTCTTGACACTGAATTACTAGCTATTGATGCTGCTCTTCAGTGTGTTACTCAAATTCTGAAAAATCTATTTGCATACTTACCGACTCCAAGGGGGCTATATTTAATATAATTAAATATATACCAAACCTATATGCACATAGAATTATTCCAATTCAGAAACAACTAAGTAAACTAAAAGAACTCCAAAAGGAAATAACATTTCAATGGATACCTAGTCATTGTGGTATACCTGGAAACGAGAAAGTCGATAATATTGCAAAACAGGCAACATATTTGCAACCAAGACCTCTTCAAGTGATATCTCTTTCCATTGCTTTTGCTTCAGTGAAGTCTCATTTTACAAACCTATGGATCAACAATTGGCTCTCTTCTGACAAAGGAAAAATTTTACAGTCTGTACAAAAGAAACCAAATGACCTGGAAATGTACAAAAACTTGCCCAAGAAGTTCAAACATTTTTAACAAGAGCCAGAACAGGTCACATTGTCACTCAATTGTACCTACACCGATTTCACATTTCTGATAATCCTACTTGTCTGTGGTGTAATAATCATGATGAAGATCTGGAACACATTCTTCTATACTGTCCATCCATAAACCACAAAAGAAGTAAATTAAAATCATCAGTACCAGTTGCAGAAGACACAGCCCTGCAGTATATATTGACTACACCCCAACTCTGGCTACTAGCAACAGGCACCTATAATGAACACTGATCAAAATACTCCTCATTTCTCGTGGAAAACAACACCTGAATAGACTACAGTGGACTATAGTGGACTTTATGTTGTCAGCAAACAACTGGATACATGAAGTAGATTGAAGATTGAACTTTTAAATTGGTGCTCCAAACAGAAAAATATCGAGCTTTATGCTGTCTAAATATTTAGTAAAAAAAGGAATAAGTTCAACAGAAATTAAAGCAGACATGGATGCTACATGGGAGAATCTGCTCCAGCAATTTCGACCGTGAAAAAATGGGCGGAACTATTTAAACCTGGGTGAGAGAGAGTGGAAGACAACCCCTGCAATGGACGTCCAGTAACAGCAACAATAGTGAAGAAATCATAGAAAAAATGCAAGATATGGTGTTGACTGACAGTCGACTGAAAGTGCGGGAAATTAGTGAGGTTATGCGTATCTCAGCTGAACAGGTGCACCATATCTTATTTAATGTCTTGGACATGTATAAGGTCTCCTCAGTGGGTTCCCACTTTGTTAACACAGAATAAAAGCATGTCCGATGTCAAATTTCGAGGGATTGTCTGGTCAATTCGAGAAAAATACACCCGATTTTTTTTAGACAGTTTGTGACTATGAATGAAAACTGGATCCACTACTACATACCAGAAACAAAATAGCAATAGAAACAATGGAAGCACAATAATTCTTCGCCTTCAAAGAAAGCAAAAACTGTTCAATCGATGGGGAAAGTCATGGTATCAGTGTTCTGGGATTCTAAGGGGATAATCATGATTGGGTATCTAGCAAAGGGGAGAACAATAACTGGAGAATATTATTCAAATCTCGTGCAGCAACTAAAAGAGAAAATTCGCGAGAAGAGACTGAGTAGGGCCAAGAAGAAAGTGTTGTTTCATCACAACAATGCAGCTGCTCACACGTCAGCAATCATGGTAGCTAAACTACACGAACTACAGTTCGAATTGTTACCGCACCCTCCCTACTCGCCAGATCTCGCACCCTCTGACATCTTTCTTTTTCCAAAGCTCAAACCTCACTTGGCTGGGAAGAAATTTTCGTCAAAAGAAGAGGTTATCGCAGCAGCAGAAGGCTTTTTTGCAGACCCCAAGGAATCTCGTATGTACAGTAGATACAAGGAAGGTATAGCAGCATTGCAGCACTGGTGGACCAAGTGCGTGAATCTCAAGGGGGATTATATTGAGAAATAAAGATTGTTCCAGAATAATCCTAGTTTAATTTCTATATCAGGCTATGAACTTTTCAAACAACCTTCATGTGCTGTAGAATTCTGCACTCCACTACTTCATAAAATATGTTAGCTTGTTCGATATGTTACAAGGATTTTGGAAAATAAATTGTTCTTTCTGTTGCCCTTTTGTAAAAACTACTAACAACAAAATTAAGAGACATTTCTGAAAAGCTAATTTTTTTAACGTCTTTTCTTTCAGGGGAATCAGTACCACAAATGAAAGAACCCATTGAAAACCTTGAGCCAAGTAGACTCCTTGACCTAGAAGCTGATGGAAAGTTACATATTCTTTTTGGAGGCACCAAAGTTGTTCAGCACACCCCACCTAGCAAAACATCTGCTGGATTGAGAGGTATCCGTCATTGCTTTTAACAACAGTCTTAAAGTTTGCTTGAAATATATATCTGATCTCCAAGTTGAACCACTTGGAAACCTCATTCTTTGAATATTGCACTCTGTACTGCTACAACTTCATTTAAACTGCATTCGTAGGTTTTCAGTAATTAATTTTATGAAAATTCCAATGGAACTAGGACTAAAGTTACTGTATTTACACGAATACTCCACACTATCGAATAATCTGTGCATCCTAATTTTAGGAGGGAAAATTTAAAAAGTGTTAGAGACAAAGTGGTACCAATCTTATTTCAAATAATCCACGCATCTCAGTTTTTCTTTGCTAAATTCGGGAAAAAATATGCGTGGAGTATTCTCGTATATATGATATTTTAAGAATTAATGAGCCAAGCAGATTATTTTGCCCTGTTGTAAAATAAAATTTGTTCCACCTGAGATTCAAGAGCCCCCATAACAAATTGAAAACTTACTTATCAGGGTACATCCGTTATCAACACACTTTTTATATAATATAATATGATATATGATATGATATATGATATATGATATGATATGATATGATATGATATGATATGATATGATATGATATGATATGATATATGATATGATATGATTTATTTGAAGGGTTCAGAACCATAGTGGGCCAAGCGCCATTTACTGAATACGTAGAAAACAAGGGTTAAAATTAAGTTATTACCATAATTCAGTGGAAACCTATAACAAGTAAAATAAAATATACACATTAAATGTAAATGATGTCAATGTTCATTAAACTATGGTTGCATGTAATAAAAATTAAGAAACATGTTAAAGGAATTGTCATTACAGCAAATGAGTGCTCTCTGGACCAAAATGATTCCATTTTAATTATTTAAATATAATTTAAATTAAGTAACATATTAAACGATTTATCGTTCTATCAAACACGAATGTTCCCTGGATCAAATGTCCTATTTTAATTATGTAATTACTTTATATTTATTTCTAACGGGTGCAGCGGAGCACACGGGTACGGCTAGTTAAATATATGACGAGTGAACTTCCAAACTGCACTTTGTCCAAAAAAAATCGCTTCAATATAAGTGTTTATGTAAGCCTCTTTGCTAATCGCGGGTACTTGACTTTTCGTCATTCGTCCCTATAAAGACAGTTGTGTAGACCGACAGAGTCATTGCCTAGGGTGTGCCCTAGGAGGTTGGTCTACGCTACACCCACAGTAAGATGAGATAATGATGGAAATTTGTTGGGATGCCACAGAGGAACCGGAGCTCCTGGAGAAAACCACTGTGTTATAGATCACGGGCTTGACCTACACAAGTTATAAATCGGGTACACCAGGGATCGAACCCAGTCCACAGGATTGTAAGTCCAGCACTCTAGCACTAGACCATCTTGGCGGCTATAAGTCTTCATATTATACATATGCTTTTTCACTTCAAAATAATTTCCGGTTATATACGTAGATATTAAATTGGTTTGGACATGTGTTCATTTTCCATATAACATGATAATGTATACAAAACTGCATTTTGAAAGTCCACTCCTCAATTGTTTTTTAATTCATAATTTATAGGAATTCACTTACATAGACTACTTTCCTCCATACTTCACTGCTGTGATACTTTCAGAAGTCAGCCTTTTTTTTTTTTTCAGATAATTTGTAATCTGAAACAAAAGATAATGTTAAATTTATTTATTTATTTATTTAAATTCAAATATACAGAATAAAGAAATATAATTACAAAACAAACAAAGAGAAATACAAATAAAATAATACAAGCAATATAAAAAGAAGATACAGTAGTATTAACAAAATTTGAGACCGAATGAGCAGCGCTCGTGCTCGGTCGCAGTTCAGATATAATATTAAAATAAAAAAAAAATAATAATATAATAATAATAATAATAATAATAATAATGATTTATTTTAGCTGGCAGAGTTAAGGCCATAAGGCCTTCTCTTCCACACAACCAGCAAAAGTGTATATACATATGCATGAACTTACATATAAATAAATAAGTAAAATAAAATAGGAACTAAACTATAATTACAGCGGCAATGGAATTATATAATATAATATTAACACTAGAGAAGAATAATATCGCACGTGAAAAGTAGGACTAATATATATTTCAAAATTATAGAATACAAATATAATATAGGTTGATGAATTCATACACATAGGCTATAAATTTATTTAATCAAATTGAAGATATTAACACGTTTCTAATTTTCTTGTTATATGTTAGTGGGTTACATGTTAGAAGTTCTGGGTGTAATTTAGTTAAAGCATTGTACAACCGAGGGCCAAAATTTATGCTATGCTTTAGACCAGCAGATGTGAGACATTTAGGTTCTACTAATGTTGAATTTATATTTCGTCTTGTGTCATAATTGTGTGTCTGTAATACAAACTTATTACGATTTTTATGATAAAAGTTTAACAGCGTACACTTATAAATTTGTTCAATATTAAATACATTAAATTCAGAATAAATTAATTTAGTTGGATAATCGAAACGTTTCTTCAAACAAATTTTGATTATTCGTTTTTGTAGTAAATTTAACGGACTAAGATTAATTTTTGTACTTCCACCCCAAACAATTATACCATATTGAATGATAGACTGAATAATGGCCAAATAAACATTTCATAGAACTCTAATAGGTAAGTAGCATCGAAGATTAACGAATTTATAAATTGTTTTACGAAGCCTCTTACAAAGATAAGTAATGTGATGAGGCCATTTTAAATTCTGATCAATAATGACACCCAGATATTTGACATACGTGGCTTCTTTCAAAGGTGGACATTTACAACTTTTGGGATCTAAACAATTTTCACTGTGTATTATTAGTCTATATTTATCGCTAAATTTTAAATTTTGAACACTGGCAGCTGTTAACGAAAAAGGAACTAAAGTTGATTTAGATATATTTAAAGAAAGGAAGTTGGAATTAAGCCATTTTTGAACAATGTTAGCACCTATATTAGCATTTCTATATGCTTCCTGCCAAGAAAAACCACTGAAAATAGAAACACATATATTAAGTTTTATTTACATGTACATTTTTTTTTTTTATACCTAAAACTCCGTCAACTTCATCCGGTATTGTACCTGTGTACCTTGTCCAGAAGGGAGTAACTAGACTGCCCATGCCAATTTGTTTGAGAAACTTAGATGATAGTTACCTATATTAGGCCTACTTTTATTTTGTAATAGAGAACAATACTTCAAATATGCCTCAACTTGAAGCGTGACAAAATAATACATTGAGGACAAAGGATTTACTTAAATAATCAGACACAAATTAGTGTCACATTGCCTTTTTCTTTTGGGAAGCAATGCCATTTTTGTTGCTATTTTGCACTACCCAGAGGACACATATGACTTAAAGAATACCATGGATGTCAGCAACTTTGTCTCTATTGGGAAGCAAGAAACAAAATGGGTTAAATGATCCCAATCATGGCTATTGGAGACCAATTTACCAATCAACCAATTAGTGTCAAATTAACAATTTGAAAGATGACTTAAGGTGTACCATCTTCAGCGTGAGTTTTTCTTTGCTGGAAACTTGGGTCAAAACTCCTTACAGTCCATTGGAAATAATTGTGGACAAAGACAGAGTTATACTAGCACTGTGATGTTGTTGTTGTTGTTTTCTAATGCCAGGCGTTTGACAATAAAGTCATTTGACCTCTTGCACTCCAATATTTTTCAAAGATATTATCATGACCAGCCACTGAAGCACAGATTTTGAGGTGTTCCGAATCCATTTCTTGGTTTGAGTTGCACAATGGGCAGTTAGGGGACTGATATATTCCAATTCTATGCAGGTGTTTGGCCAAACAATCATGGCTTGTTGCCAATCTAAATGCAGCTACAGACGATTTTCGTGGTAAATCGGGAATTAGCTGTGGATTTTGATGCAGAGAGTTCCATTTTTTCCCTTGGGATTGTGTTATCAAATTTTGTTTGTTGAAGTCTAAGTATGTAGATTTAATAAATCTTTTCACAGAGTAATACGTAGATTTAGTAACAGGTCTGTAAGTAGCAGTGCTGCCCTTCTTTGCTAAAGCATCCGCATTCTCGTTTCCCAGGATTCCACAATGGGATGGTATCCATTGGAATACAATTCTTTTATTAAGTGATATTAATTGAGAGAGCATTTTAGTTATTTCTGCTGTTTGAGATGAAGGTGTGTGTTTAGAGACTACTGATAGAATAGCTGCTTTGGAGTCTGACAATATAACTGCATTCCTAAATTTACTGATGTGGCATAGAAGATTCCTGATGTGCTGATGGGTCTGATTATTGATTTCAGACACAATTTTATTAACTGTTTCTAAGAGATACTCGTGGGCTTGATCCAGTGCATTAGGGATAAACCACATAGACATACAAAAATCACGTGTTATCATCTTCCTAACTTCACTATTTTCTATTGCAGAAGCAAAAGTTTTTAAAACTATGGCATGAATTACTCCCATGACTCTCATTTTCTTGTAGTCCCCCTACCTGAAATAGTGCTGACTTTGTATTATTTATATTTACTCTTTATGTCATTAGAGCTTTGGGGGAAGCGTGCAACCACTCTTTTTTCTCCCCATTTGATTTCGGATTTGAACAAGACTGCCTAACAAGTTCATGATCAAATAACTAATGATATTGCATTGCAATGCAGGTGTATTACTCAACTCTGAAGTGACAGTAATCCAAAGTCCTACATAACAAAGAAGCATGCGTCTTTTATTTTTAGATATTTAATTGTAAATTCCTCTTGGTTTCAGCGCAGGATAATGGTTGTGTTGCATATGTACTTCGTACTGGCTTCAACACCTCGCAGGGAAAGCTTTTGCGGACTATACTGTTTGGTGTGAAGAGAGTTACCGCAAACAATTTGGAAACGTTCGGATTTATCCTTTTCCTTCTGATTTTTGCAATTGCCGCTGCAAGCTATGTATGGATAAGAGGTAAGTGTCACGTTTAAATGCCCAGCTTTCATAATAAATAACCTGTGATATATTTAGTCTACCACCTCGTCTGCATTATCATCAGCAGGACTACATCTCTGTTCGAGCCTTGGCTTCCTTTAAAATCTTCTTCCAGGGCTCCCTATCCCTGGCATCCATCCACCATATTTAAATCTGATTGTACTCAGATCTACTACCACTCCATTGTCCTACATTTCTTCATCCCTCTGGCTTATATTTCAGTATCCTTCTGGCTAATTTAGTTTCTTCCATTGTTTTCGCATGTCCAGCCCACCTCAATCTTGACACTTTGGGTTTTTTTTAAATTATAGTTTATTTAACGACGCTCGCAACTGCCGAGATTATATCAGTGTTGTCGGTGTGTCGGAATTTTGTCCCACAGGAGTTCTTTTACATGCCAATAAAGCTACTGACATAAGCCTATCGCATTTAAGCACACTTACAGACGTGGACAAATTATTAGACTAAAACTTTTTCTTGGAAAGATAATATAATTCGTCATATCAACTATCAGTATAAGTCAAAGAGTCTCTGTTGTTGCAAATATGATTGTTTACATCTTCTGGTATATTTTTCCAATGGTTAAGTATATTTTTTTCTAGCTATGTTGGTACTACTGGTGTTTTAATTATACACTGCAGAAGATATTCTGCTATGGCCTGCAAGAAGACCGGACATGAACGAAATTGAAAATCTGTGATCTATACTGAAGAAGAAAGTGAACAAAAAGAGGCTTACAACAAAACATGGACTCATTTAAGCACTGTCTGATATCTGGCCAAATGATACTGATATTCAAAGAAAGTGTCAAACTTTGGTTTCCAGCATCCCTGACAAAATCAACGTGTTAATAAACAATAAGGGAATGTTCACAAAATATTAGTAATCTCAAGATTCAATTTTCTGTACATTATATCTGTGTAAAATACATTTTTGTTCATTGTCTTTACCGATAAATACAGCTTCTTTGCACATTAATTAATTTTGTCTAATAATTTGTCCACGTCTGTAAATGCCATCGAACTCGCAACCTCGGGCACAGAAGCCCAGCACTCTACCAACTGCGTCACCCAGGCTGACACTTTTTTGAGGTTTTAGAACAATAAGTTGCTTTACGTGAATGGGTTGCCAAACCATTTCACACCCTTTATTTAATCTAGTTCCTGTTGTTGTTGTTTTCTAATGCCAGGCATTTGACCTCTTGCACTCCAATATTTTTCAAAGATATTATCATGGCCAGCCACTGAAGCACAGATTTTGAGGTGTTCCGAATCCATTTCTTGGTTTGAGTTGCACAATGAGCAGTTAGGGGACTGATATATTCCAATTCTATGCAGGTGTTTGGCCAAACAATCATGGCCTGTTGCCAATCTAAATGCAGCTACAGACGATTTTCGTGGTAAATCGGGAATTAACTGTGGATTTTGATGCAGAGAGTTCCATTTTTTCCCTTGGGATTGTGTTATCAAATTTTGTTTGTTGAAGTCTAAGTATGTAGATTTAATAAATCTCTTGACAGAGTAATACGTAGTCTAATAATCTAGTTCCTGCCTGGAAAGAGAAGCCCTACCAGTAGCTATATGGCTCTTGGGGTCATAGGAACACGCAAGCCACCCTGCCAATCAAGACAAAATGGCTGGGAGGGCCTCCTCTTCTTGCATGTGTTGCAGTTCTTCTTCCAAAGCAATTACAGCCCAGGGTGGACTTTAGACTCCATCACAATTTGCCTCTTTAATGGTACTCATGGTACCACACCTGCTGTTGGTCGATGGGTCCACTGGACCTAGCTGGGAGATCTTGTTGATCACCAGCTTTCCCTCCTTAAGCCACTGGAGGACGATTTTAGTGCCATAGCAGGTCAGCACTAGGAACAGAAAAGTAGAAAGAGGAGGAAGGAAAGGGAAATGAACCCCTAGGCCTCGAATGCTCTAATGCCGTCGGGGTCGAAGAAAGTAAGAGTTCAGTCAGAGGACTGGATAGGAAAGAGTAAAGAGGGAATTAGATATTGAATAGAGGAAAATTATACCAAATTCAGTCATCTCACTACATCTCGCCAAAATGTAAAAAAATGTAAAAAAAATTGTACAAAATTGTAAAAATTGTAGAAAATTACTAAATTGTAAAACTATAAAAATTTGTAAAAATTGTAATTGTAATATTGTAAAATGTTGACATGTTCCACATCTTAAAGCTTCATAGCTCATGTAAGATCTATGGAATAAAATAAATAAATGAATGAATGAATGAATGAATGAATAACTCATCAAGCTGACCAATGTTAATTGATGAGTGAAAAGATTTATTAAATCTACATACTTAGACTTCAACAAACAAAATTTGATAACACAATCTCAAGGGAAATGGAACTCTCTGCATCATCATAATCCACAATTAATTCCCGATTTACCACGAAAATTGTCTGTAGCTGCATTTAGATTGGCAACAGGCCATGATTGTTTGGCCAAACACCAGCATAGAATTGGAATATATCAGTCCCCTATCTGCCCATTGTGCAACTCAAACCAAGAAATGGATTCGGAACACCTCAAAATCTGTGCTTCAGTGGCTGGCCATGATAATATCTTTGAAAAATATTGGAGTGCAAGAGGTCAAATGACTTTATTGTCAAATGCCTGGCATTAGAAAACAACAACAACAATTTGCCTCCTAGACAATCTGGCAATCTCTATCCTTTTCAAGTCTTCCTCCACGGACTGTAACCATCTTCTTCTTCTTCTTTTTTTTTATTCTCCAACAGTTTTTCAATAAGCGTGCACGTCACACACGCACTTATAAGTCATTATTTAGTACTCGATACATTCAATGACTGCCTCTAGAATGACTTCATTCATAAGGTATTGCAGCTTGTCCCACACTTGTGACATTACGGCAATGTGTGAATCAGGTCAAAGTGTTATAGTTAAACCTAAAATTTTGGGAAGCTGTGAAGAGTAGAGAGAAAACTATTGTTTTGAATGCTTTCAGTGCTTTCCTTAAATGCTACCCATATGCTAGCTTGTAAGAGTTATCTAAAATAAGATATTCTGAATAAGAACACTGCATTTCTCTAGCAGTCTGTAATACTCAGAATGAACATGTCCCTCGTTAAGATAAGAGTGGAATCCAGCTGAGGGAAAGCCACTATAGACAGACAGATGTTGTGAACCTATCACACTACTTGAGCATGGGAGTGATGAAACTGTTTTGTTTATGTGAAATTTCTTTTCTTGAGCTGGATAATAGATAATAGCCTAGATCGTATATAGAGAGATATGTCGGCCTTATAGGTTTTGAAGTTAACTTTTGTCAGGTTTACTACGCTGCCATCTAGTTGTTACATAAGGAGTCACGTCATAATTCCCATTTGAATTGCATTAGTGACTGTACTGCCATCTCGTGTTTGTTTACGGCGGACGGGTTGTGATCCTGGCGGTTGTTCTCTTCAAAGTGCAAATGATTTTAACATAGCGATGACCTATCTGTTACATATATGAGTAGCTTAATATCAAAGGCGGACATCTGACCTTCAGATGAAATTTAGATAATGTGGATTCTTATACATTTTTTCATGCTTTTTTCAGTTATGGTGAAACTATATACAAACTCTAACACTACATTTATAAAAATAAATTGTTTTAAAATACTACAAAGAACACTGTGAAACAAAAAAGTGCCTCTAGATCAAAACTATGGAGACGACAGATGTCCATCTTTGATATTAAACTACTCATATGATCTGGGATAATAGCTAGAGATCTGTGAAATTCGCGAGACGCGATAACATGAATTATTCTCATTTTGTCAGTTTTTTTTTTGTTGCGCCATTTCTTGATACTTCTTGTCGTAATCTCAAAAAAAAAAAAAAAATTCTGAATCGTAAAATAACGTATAATAATGTGGTAAAAAATCATTCGGATTTTTAAACGAATTTCACGAGTACTTGTTGCTTGAAAACGAGTTTATTTATCGTGCTGTTGAAGCTGTACGTTTTGAAAATGCCGAGAAATACAATTTAAAAACACCAATTTTTCCCAATTGAAAATCCCACTTTCTGCACTTCGAACTCAACGAAAAATTCGTCTTTAGCTATAGTTAGTGTGTGAAGTTCTTTGTACAGACTCAGGAACAAAATTTGGACCACCTGAATTTTCCAAGTTTTCCTGAGTTTTGGAAATTCAGGTGGCCCAAATTTTGTTTCTTTGTCTGTACAGTAGTAAACATTGTTTCATTTATACCAGAGTGCTGCATTGGAGTTAAATCGCTCGCTTGAACTCGGTCGAATGTCGCACCCTCGAGTGAGATAAGATCGGTCGTGATATGCTCGTAATAAATAGAAGCATAGTACAAGGTCATCTCACAGACATGTCTTATCTTGTATGGAAAGCGACAGATAAGATACACATATGTTTTGCTCATGCGGTAAAAATAAGGCTTTATTTTCTGCGTTTATGACAAACGTTTAATGGAACGTACCAAAACAGGAACATGAAGTTATAAATAAAATAGTATGAAAAACTTCGATATACAGTTATTATTGCTAATTAATAATTATTCAATATTTGATTTACCACATACATAATATGATAGGTCCATACATATTGTTCCGCCTATATACTGCGACAATGTAGAAACATTTTACAAAATATTATTGATATAGCAGTAGATTAATAACAATATTAGTACAGAGATAACGTCACAGAAAATATAATAAAACGAATAATAATGCTGCACAACTGTTACAGACGCAAAGATTGATTCACTAATTATTAAAGATTATTATTATTATTATTACTAGAAAACTTGATACAGTTCTTGCATTATCGTGATTGGGTTCTCCGTTTATAATAATTACATTTACATCCAATAACATCTATCAGATGTGGCAAAAACAAAATCACTTCGGTTTGGAAAAAAAAAAAAAAAAAAAAAACATTTACCTACAACATTTATATTACATTTTGAAGCAAGTTTTGTAGTTGTACTATGGAGAGGTTAGTTAAACACTGCAAAGTTTTGAAATGATAAAAATCTATGATGTTACTACACAGTTCATCACTGTAACAAGAACGAATGTCTAACGCTCGGCTTATACCTTTCGAGGATTTATCACTCGCGGCAATTTTACCCATCATGCATGTGCGCTGCCTATCGGATTATGCTATGAACTACTTGGTGCTTGAGCGAAAACGTCCGATGCAGACCTCTGGTTTATACTGTTAATTTATGTCTGTGCAATGTTACATGTAAAATATATTTTATTTGCAGGTTCAGAAGATCCAACTAGGAACAGGTACAAGCTCTTCCTAGAATGTGCACTTATTCTTACATCGGTTGTGCCTCCAGAATTGCCAATCGAGCTCTCTCTAGCTGTCAACACGTCACTGTTATCACTCTCAAAATTAGGTACTTTGCTTTTATCTCTGTCTTGGTGAGGTTATGTACTATGATCTTATCTTGCTCTATTTTCATATTTATAATCTGTGGCGAAATATCTAAATAAAACAAATTATTGTATTAGTACATAACCTTTCTTCCTCATCTGAGGTGAAATTTTGTTTTGGCTGCAGTATTTGTTGTACAGAGTAACTGTAAAAAAAAAAAAAAACAACAAAATAATTTTATTGTCACATTTCCTGAATAAATGATCTCCTGTAACGACATAGAAGTAGTATATTTAACATTAGAAAAAATAACACCAAGTGGGGGTGGCTCAATGGCAAAACACTAGATTTGCATTAGAAAGGTCCTGGGTACAAATCCCGAAGTCTGCTAATCGTATCTGGATTTTTAGTGGTTTCCTCGATTATAAATAACTAGAGATCTAGTGCAAAACAGAGTTATATTCCCGGCTGTTCTGTATGGTTGTGAAACTTGGACTCTCACTTTGAGAGAGGAACAGAGATTAAGGTTGTTTGAGAATAAGGTGCTTAGGAAAATAATTGGGGCTAAGAGGGATGAAGTTACAGGAGAATGTAGAAAGTTACACAACACAGAACTGCACTCATTGTATTCTTCACCTGACATAATTAGGAACATTAAATCCAGACGTTTAAGATGGACAGGGCATGTAGCACGTATGAGCGAATCCAGAAGTGCATATAGAGTGTTAGTTGGAAGACCGGAGGGAAAAAGATCTTTGGGGAGGCCGAGACGTAGATGGGAAGATAATATTAAAATGGATTTGAGGGAGGTGGAATATGATGATAGAGATTGGATTAATCTTGCTCAGGATAGGGACCGATGGCGGGCTTACGTAAGGGCGGGAATGAACCTGCGGGTTCCTTAAAAGCCATTTGTAAGTAAGTAAGTAAGTAAGTAAGAGATCTAGTGCTTTCAAAAGGCAAATACTGGCTTGGTTCCCACTTCAAGACACTAGCACAGTCTACTATATACAGTCACGAAGCTTGAGTTTTGAGGGTGCTAGAAACAATAGACTGTGACGGTTCTATTTTGCATTGCCTGTAATGAGGCGATATTAGCGATCCTATTGGTGAGCAACTATCTAATGTTTGCATATTTACTATGTATTGAGCTTCGCAACTGTATATACTAGACTGTGATACTAGTAACAGATACTGATTTGCAAAATCTGAATCTATGGCAGCAAATGGAGACCCAGTGTATCAACAACCGCGGTATGACCTTAAAGTTAAAGTGACTATCAATAAAACCGAAATCAAATAGAAAATAAGATTCAAGATTCGAGTGGCTACTGTCCTTTATAGGATAGGCAACGAAACATTTGGGTACTTGCGTAGAAAGTCACCAGTATTGTAGCTAGAACTCCTTACATCATATTTTTAATGAAAATCTGAAGTAGAACCTAACCTTATTTAATAACATTAGAAAAGATGACAGATGAACCATGCAGAGTAAAAATTATGAAACAGTACAAAACATTAAAGTGGAAGTAAACTGAATAAAAAGAAAAAGGAGTAGCTGATTTCTGGCTATTTACTAGACACAACTGTTCAACAGTGCATCTAGTTACATACAATATTACCTGGATATCCAATACAACATCTGTGAGGAGCAAAGGAAAAATTTAATACAAACCATCTCTTTCTGCTAAAAACCCTTGGAAACGTTGGAAAATGAGAACAAAAATGTCGCAGGATACACAGTCAATGGAAATTAGCTATAACATGTAAGGAATGTAAACAGTACTTGATTAAATTTCCTTAAAATTTGCTTTAAGTTATTCTGTACTGAAGTTAGGTCCAGTAAGGCAGAAGCAAAGAAAAATAGCCATACCAAATTTTTTTTTAACAATTTGAAACATTTACCCACTTTACTTTAAGTAATATATATTTTTTTTAACTGATTTTCATATGAAATAGTGGCATCTGTTTTTAACTATGTTGTTTTTTTAATTTGTTTTGCAGGTGTATTTTGCACAGAACCATTTCGTATTCCATTTGCTGGCAAAGTGGAAATCTGTTGTTTTGATAAGACAGGCACTCTGACAAGTGACAATCTAGTTGTGGAAGGAATTGCAGGACTTGAGTAAGTTAAAACTTTGTTACATTAGTTCAAAGTTAAAAATATAATGTGTTTTAACTACTGTAAACTGGGGTTACTTTGAACACAGAGGAAACTTTGACCATTTTTTTCAGAAAATCATATTTAAACTTGTTTTTTTGAAAGATGGGACATGACAGGAGCGTTGCGATCGGAAGAACAACTGAATGTCACATAGCGTGGTAGGCCTGTTGCTATGGTAACAACGTTTGAGTTGCCAAAGTTACAGTTTCCATATGGCGAGTGCTTAATAGCTCACTTGACTACATTTATTGTGCACACAATGTTAGCATTGGCACGTTTCGTCTTTGATTCTCTGTCGATTTTTGTATTGTTTTCTTACCTTCGCGTCAATTGTCAATGAATGTTTTAACATCAGCCATTTTAACGACTATTGCTAGCTACCATCAGCTGGCAGCATGTTCGTCCATATTGGCAACATGGCACTGTACTTCCAAGCTCGGCCGTTTAACTGTCATGTCCCATCTTTCAAAAAAAACAAGTATAGGTTTCTACATGCTGCACTTGTTATAGATGGAGGTAAATTTGGTATGAGAATGATTTTATGATAATTTACCTCCATCTATAACAAGTGCAGCATGTAGAAACCTAAATATGATTTTCTGGAAAAATGGTCAAAGTTTCCTCTGTGTTCAAAGTAACCCCAGTTTACGGTACTCGATTTCCATACCTCCAGTTTATTTTACTTTCTCATGATGTAAACATATCTCGAGATCTCTGAATTGGCAGTGATTCTTTTGTTTGTTGCCATGTGAACAGATCTATTAGTGTTCTGTGGTTTACATTACTTTACTCTCTGTCAGAATAGACTGTACAATTTATTATATTGAAAGTTTAGTCTCTCTCAGAGTGTATATGAGTGGGCCTAGAGCAAGCAACGTAACACGTTAATAATGCACTCATTGTTGAAGTGATCTAAACGACTTTTGACATTATTATTACAAATATGGCAAGTATTGCACTACCTGAGATTTTTACAACTGTCCACACTTGTGGAGTAAACAGTCAGCGCGTCTGGCCGCGAAACCAAGTGGCCCGGGTTCGAATCCCAGTCGAGGCAAGTTATCTGGTTGAGGTTTTTTCCGGGGTTTTTCCTCAACCCAATACGAGCAAATGCTGGGTAACTTTCGGTGTTGGACCCCAGACTCATTTCACCGGCATTATCACCTTCATCTCATCCAGACGCTAAATAACCTAGGTTGATACAGCGTCGTAAAATAACCCAATAAAATAAAATAAAAAATTTTGCAACATTAAATATGTTATAAGCAAATTGCAAGTGACAAAAATACCGTATTTACCCATGTAATATACACTTTTTTTTTTTCTTTCAATTTTTATAACCAAAAACTGGGGTGCATTCTTTATGCGAGAAAAAAATTTTTGTGGAAGAAAAAAACGCGTATTAAAGGTGTGCCAGCTCGAATGCTGAAATAATCGACAGAATATGTAACGATATGTGGGCCACGACTAATTTATATATCGATTGCATTGCACTTAAGACAATCGATAGTTAGCAGCAGTTGTATAAACAGATAACTTGTAACAATGAATATAGCGACAATAAGCTAAAAGACTTTATTGTTAATATTAACACTAGCCTTACCTTATTCACTGTCAGGTTCAGCATCACTGATATCATTTTCACAGATTCAATTTCTCTATGCATCTAATATGTGGGAAATTTTTTTTTTTAATTTTAACGCGAAAAATTGGGGTGCGTCCATTGCGAAGGTAAATATGGTAGTAACATTATTTTTGTTACTTCATTAGTCATAAAAGTAACTTCGTTACATAATTACTTTCTTTAAATAATAGTGCTGTTACCGAGTATTACTTTAAAAAACAATTGTTACTAGTAACGAATGACATTACTTGTAACATGTTACTCCCTAACTCTAGATAATATCGTAACCCCAATAAAATACTGCCGTAAGCTGAAAATCACATATTACTTTGTAATTAATTTCCAATGCTGTTTACTGGTTGGAAGTATGAAATTCTACAGACGTGGACAAATTATTAGCAAAATTGAAGATTTTTTAAATATATTTTTACGAAATATGATTCTTCAATTTAGACTACAGTTGACATTTTTGCGTATTTCCAAATTATTAGAAAAATTGAAGATTTGTATTGTATATTTTTAGAAAATTTAACTCTTCAATTTGGACTACATTTGATATTTTTGCGTATTTAAAAATTATTAGCAAAACTGAAGGTTTTTATTACATATTTTTACAAAATTCGATTCTTCAATTTGGAATACAGTTGACATTTTGGATATTTCCAAATTATTAGCAAAACTGAAGATTTTTATTTTATAGTTTTACAAAATTTTACTCTTCAATTTAGACTGTAGTTGACATTTTTGCTAATTTACAAATTATTAGCAAAATTGAAGATTTTTATTATATATTTTTACAAAATTTAACTCTTCAATTTAAATACAGTTGACATTTTTGCATATTTCTGTTTACTGTAATGATATAAATATGCAAAATTGTCAAGTGTAAGGTAGTCTAAATTGAAAAGTCAAATTTTGTAAACAGAATTATCATAAAAATCGTCAATTTTGTTAATAATTTGTCCACGTCTGTAATAATAAATAGTAAATTATTATAGGTTTTGGTACATATTTATTAAAATATTTTTACATCAGTATTTCGGTACGGAATAGCATATCTTTACAAATCACAATTTTTTAGTTACAACACTATTTTACTTTACAGTTCAGTTAACTGCATCAAGAAATGCATGTGCATAAATGTAAATAAAATTCCATTTGTACACAAATCTAATACCTGATGTTGATTAAATGGTTTGCTTGCTCGTGGTCTAGACACAGAAGGACAATAATGTTAGTCTACCTTATAGTATAATTATTTATATAAGGTAATAGTTGTAAGTGATTTGAATGATATGTTTCAGTACTCAGCAAGGAGTCACACCCTTATCAGAGACATCCCTAGATAGTATTCAAGTTCTAGCAACGTGCCACGCACTGGCACAATTAGATGACGGCCTTGTTGGGGACCCATTAGAAAAAGCAACTCTGACAGCTGTTGACTGGAATCTCACGAAAGGTGACGCAGTGATACCGAAAAGGGGCAAAGCTCCTGGAATGAAGATATTTCACCGACATCATTTCTCGTCTGCTCTGAAGAGAATGTCTGTAATTGCAGGCTACACTCTCCCAGGCAGCACAGATACTACATACATTACTACAGTAAAAGGTGCACCAGAAACACTCAAATCCATGGTAAGGATCTAAACTTCACTGTCTTTTCTAATAGTGCTGTTTTGTCCCTTAAATTTCCTTTGTAGAGTAGTTAACATAAAGTCTCATTTAAAATGTATATGATACATAGAGAAGTGATATTATAGCATTAATTTTTTTTATTCATAGAAAAAATGTTGTAAAAATACCATTTTATAGCATTAATTATTTGAAGAAATGGCGTTTATTGGCTAAAATCTGTCTTACTATTTTATGTATTTCAGAGGAATATTCATTCATTCACTCACTCACTCACTCACATACATTCATTCATACTTGAACTACATTAGGCATTGCAGCCCAAAAGAGCAGAAGCTCGTGCTCGGGTGCAGTTCAGATCAGTTATACAAAATATATCACAAAATTAAGAGAGTTCATTGAGCACAATAACATTAATAAATGGTAAAATAAATACAGCATGTAATAATACAGACGTGGACAAATTATTAGCAAAATTGAAGATTTTTATTATATATTTTTACAAAATATGATTCTTCAATTTAGACTACAGTTGACATTTTTGTGTATTTCCAAATAATTAGCCAAATTGAAGATTTGTATTGTATATTTTTCAAAATTTAAATCTTCAATTTGGACTACATTTGATATTTTTGCATATTTACAAATTATTAGCAAAACTGAAGGTTTTTATTGTATATTTTTACAAAATTCGATTCTTCAATTTGGACTACAGTTGACATTTTGGATATTTCCAAATTATTAGCAAAACTGAAGATTTTTGTTTTATATTTTTACAAAATTTGGCTCTTCAATGCAGTTGAAATTTTTGCTAATTTATAAATTATTAGCTAAATTGAAGATTTTTATTATATATTTTTACAAAACTTGACTCTTCAATTTAAACTACAGTTGACATTTTTGCATATTTCTGTCTACTGTAATGATGGAAATATGCAAAATTGTCAACTGTAGTTTAAATTGAAAAGTCAAATTTTGTAAACAGAATTATCATAAAAATCGTCAATTTTGTTAATAATTTGTCCACGCCTGTAGGGTCTATATAAAATAGAAAATACAAAAGTACATGAATATTAGAGTATCAATTTTTAACTCAATTAGCTTAAACAGTTAAATAATTAATCTGATTTGTTTTTTAAATCTATGTGTATTAAGTGTACTTAGCTCAGGGTAAGCTCTAATTAATGCATTATATATTTTGGGTCCAAAATTTCTGCTGTGTTTTAATCCAGCAGTTGTGTGGCATTTGGGAGTATTTAGAAAGAAACTGTAGTTTTGTCTCGTATGGTATTCATGAGGATCAAATTTAAATTTATTGTGGTTTTTATGGAAGTAAATCAGCAATGTTTTTTTTATAAATTTGTGAAAATAAGATATATCTATCTATGTAATATTGTTAATGGACGTAAGTGTTCATTGTTACAATGTTCAGTTAGATAACTGTAGTTTGAATTATGTTGCCAAAAAAACAAACAAAATCATGTTTTTAATGTGGGATGCAGTTTCAATATAATTTTTAAGGTATCTTCTTTTGCCCACTGAAGTGTTATAAAGACAGTGATGACGTCATGAAATAATAGTTGCTAGGTAACCTTTTCTGGCACCACTGCTAGAATTAGGCCAATTGTGCACGATTTATAGCGTCATAATGAGCGTGTTTTAATGCTAGGATTGCATAAAATAAACATTAATAAGTTCTCGTTAACACTTTGTTAAAAACATAATAACGTATGACAACGTAAAGTTTATAAAATAAACATTATGAAATGATTTGCTATGCTATAATACTTAATACATTATTGTTGTCATGTTGTTGTTTTCTAATGCCAGGCGTTTGACAAAGTCATTTGACCTCTTGCACTCCAATATTTTTCAAAGATATTATCATAGTCAGCCACTGAAGCACAGATTTTGAGGTGTTCCGAATCCATTTCTTGGTTTGAGTTGCACAATGGGCAGTTAGGGGACTGATATATTCCAATTCTATGCAGGTGTTTGGCCAAACAATCATGGCCTGTTGCCAATCTAAATGCAGCTACAGACGATTTTCGTGGTAAATCGGGTATTAACTGTGGATTATGATGCAGAGAGTTCCATTTTTTCCCTTGAGATTGTGTTATCAAATTTTGTTTGTTGAAGTCTAAGTATGTAGATTTAATAAATCTTTTCACAGAGTAATACATAGATTTAGTAACAGGTCTGTAAGTAGCAGTGCTGCCCTTCTTTGCTAAAGCATCCACATTCTCGTTTCCCAGGATTCCACAATGGGATGGTATCCATTGGAGTACAATTCTTTTATTGAGTGATGTTAATTGAGAGAGCATTTTAGTTATTTCTGCTGTTTGAGATGAAGGTGTGTGTTTAGAGACTATTGATAGAATAGTTGCTTTGGAGTCTGACAATATAACTGCATTCTTAAATTTCTTGATGTGGCATAGAAGATTCCTGAGACTTTCACTTATTGCAACGATTTCTCCATCAAAACTTGTTGTTCCATATCCAATAGATCTATAAAGCGAGAAGAGACAGCACGTAACACCTGCACCGGCACCTTGTTCTCTGGAGATCAAGGATCCATCGGTGTATAAATGAAGCCAGTTTTGTGGAGGGTACCTAATATTAATTGTCTCTAAAGACAATTGTTTCATTATTTCAGTGTTTATTTCTGATTTCAGTATTTGTTCTGTTAAATTTAGATTATATTCTATTATTGTTGTCATAGCAACCCCTTTCTTCATAGACCATATCAAATTATCCATCATTACAAATTTAATGTGTTATTTCTTTATTAATTGTTTTATAATGCTGTCGTAAAAAAATTGCATATACTGTAGGACATCTTTATAATGTTATACAGTTATTGCATTTTCAAAATTACGAACTGTCTTCGCTCATTTCCTAAACATTGACTTTTGCAATAAAGTGTAACATAAATTTGTTTCATAATATACTATTACAATATTTCGGTGGTAATGTCTACTTATAGTATTTATTTACAATAATGAAACTGGCTTCAAAAGGTTGCAATAATGATGAAAAAGGAGCAAAAAGCACTCTTCTCACTTTTATCATTTTTATTGCGATTGCGATATTTTCATGCCTCTAATGATTGCATGATTTTAACCATGAACACACAATAATTGTAAAATAGGTTAAGTTTTAAAGTTTTTTAAAACTGTTCATATTTATCAATGATGAGATAATGGTGAAGCTTGCAATAATGGTTCCGACACATTAAGATATAGGATAACATTTTAACAAATGATTGAATTGTGTAACCTAGAGTGAAACCCAGGTTCAAAGATGTTAATTAGACATATTACATTACACTTGTGTAGTTTTGATGGAGATATCATTGCAATAAGTGAAAGTCTCGGGAATCTTCTATGCCACGTCAATAAATTTAAAAATGCAGTTATATTGTCAGACTCCAAAGCAGCTATTCTATCAATAGTCTCTAAACACACACCTTCATCTCAAACAGCAGAAATAACTAAAATGCTCTCTCAATTAATAACACTCAATAAAAGAATTATATTGCAATGGATACAATCCCAATGTGAAATCCTGGGAAACGAGAATGCGGATGCTTTAGCAAAGAAGGGCAGCACTGCTACTTACAGACCTGTTACTAAATCTACGTATTACTCTGTGAAAAGATTTATTAAATCTACATACTTAGACTTCAACAAACAAAATTTGATAACACAATCTGAAGGGAAAAAATGGAACTCTCTGCATCATAATCCACAGTTGATTCCCAATTTACCACGCAAATCGTCTGTAGCTGCATTTAGATTGGCAACAGGCCATGACTGTTTGGCCAAACACCTGCATAGAATTGGAATATATCAGTCCCCTAACTTTCCATTGTGCAATTCAAATCAAGAAATGGATTCGGAACACCTCAAAATTTGTGCGTCAATAGCTGACCATGACAATATCTTTGAAAAATAATGGAGTGCAAGAGGTCAAATGACTTTATTGTCAAACGCCTGGCATTAGAAAACAACAACATTATGCTTGTGTGACACTGTAAGTTTAATATGTACTCACATTTAGATATCGTTATAGGTTTTTGTAGTCTGAAGATGCTGAACTGGCAAAAACGTTACCTATTATATTAATGTAATGTAAATAGCAGGATGTAAAAGTTTAATTACATTATTGTAGGATAAGTCATATTGAGTGTATTATTAATAAATAAGAATATTGAAATATCTAGTGATAGAGTAAAGGTGGCGTTCTTTCCTCTTTGTTTCAGTTTTCAAACATTCCGTCTAGTTATGATGCCGTGTACCTGGAGATGTCACGTCGTGGCGCTCGTGTGCTAGCTTTGGGCTGGAAAGAGTTGGGGCGCTTGACACCACAACAAGCACGCGAGCTCACCAGAGACGAGCTGGAATGCGATCTCAAGTTTGCAGGCTTTGTTATCATTTCTTGCCCACTGAAATCCGATTCACGAAGCGTTATAAAAGAAATACTGAATGCCTCACATCTGGTGAGTCTTGATACTGACAGGTTCTTTTGACACATTAGAACGTGCTGGTAGGGTTCAGTTCACTTTGTAACACATTTCTGTTCACAGGTGGTAATGATCACAGGGGATAATCCACTCACTGCTTGCCATGTAGCAAAAGAGCTGCGTTTCACGCAGAAGCCAAAAACATTAATTCTCACTGAATTAGCAAATGACAGTTGGGCATGGGAAAGCATTGACCAGTCCCAACGCTTGCCAGTATTGCCACAGAAAGGCTATAAGGATTTAGTATCAAAATATGATCTCTGCGTTACAGGAGAGGTAAGTTTTTCCTATTGTAGGAACACTTCATTTGTATATGACTTGAGTCTGGATTTCCATGCATTATCAAATTTTATTGAATTGAATTTAACGGACGGGGGCACTATGGCCCAGCACTGCGGCCTTGTTCAGATCTATTGTGCTAGCCCTCTGGTGACGCATTCCCAAACTCACACCGGCCAATCACACTAAGGTTCTCTGGTCCAGGTTTCGAGCAGGCAACCACACTCATCTCTAGGCCAACCCCCTCCATGTGTCACCGGCCGGCATTCGGGGAACGCTACAAAATAATGAAATGGAGAAATGGTGACAGAATGATGTAAATGCCTAATTTGGGGAAAAACTGGAGAACCCCAGGAAAAACCCCAACTGCGACCTTGTCCGCCACAAGTGTCACTATGGATTTTTTCAATGAAAAAATCCCAGACCTGACCAGGAATCGAACTCGGGCCGCCTGTGTAACAATCTGAAGGTCTGTCCATTCAGCCACTGCAGAGAAATCAAATCTTTAAAAAATGCATGTATTCATGCACGATTATATGACAAAACATGCACAATGAAGCGAAAAAATTGACAGTTTCTTCTTAGCCAATATGCAATATAAAAGTTTAAATATGTGCTATTAAATCTAAAATCTTCAGAATATGTGCAGTAGCGTGCAAATTAATCTGAACACGACATATTTTTACATTTTCTGTCATTGTTGGCCTCACAGCTGCTCATACCGCTTTAATTGACATCTGTAGTACGTGTAATTCCTTTGTTGAAGGTCTGTCATTATTTTTTTTATAATATGTGACATTTTGCCTGTTGTTTTGTACTTACAAGCATTTCAGTTGTGTTGAAGACTTAATACTGCAATCCTGTATACATTCTATCGTCTTCACAAATGGATACAACTCCACGAAAACGGTCTAAAATTATAACATTAGCAGAGCATTCTTCTATGACACAGAGGCAAATTGCTGCAGAATGTCACATCGGTTTGGCTACTGTTAATTCGATCATAAAACGATACAGGGAGACTGGATCCATCACACCCCAGAAAAAAGGAAACTGTGGCCGGAAAAGGAAGACTTCATCTGCAGATGATCGTTTAATTGTCAGGAAAAGTAAATTAAATCCTAGACTAACTGCTGTCGACTTAACCCACGAGTTAATGGCTACCACTGGGGCGAATATTCACGTCACAACAGTGCGGCGTAGGCTTTTGGAAGCTGGACGAAGGGCTCGTAAGCCTATTAAGAAGCAACTGCTAACCCCTGTTATGTGCAAAAAACGCTTAATGTGGGCAAAATTACATCAACACTGGACAGTGAATGACTGGAAGAATGTATGTACTTTTTTCCAATGAGTCTCATTTCGAGGTCCACGGCCACCGTATTTCTTACATACAGAAAGGATCCGAAAAAGTAACAGCAGCTCATCTCCAACAAGCACCCAAATACTCCCCTAAAGTAATGTTTTGGGGTTGTTTTACACATGAAGGGCCTGGAGCATTAATACCTATCAAGGGAATGATGAATTCTGACAAATATATTCACTTATTGGAAACCAGAATCGTACCCCAGCTGCAAAAATCATTTCCGGATGGTAGAGGTGTGTTCCAACAAGACCTGGCACCATGCCATACGTCTCGAAAAACTACAGAATTCTTCAACAAGAAGAATATTCAGGTACTCCCCTCAGGCAACTCACCCGACATCAACCCCATTGAGAACTTGTGGTCAATTTTCAAAAGAAGAATGCAAAAAATGGATTGTTCTACAAAGGAGAAGATGATTTCTGCTCTCATTGGTGTATGGTTTCGCGATGAAGAAATGAAGAATATTTGTGGGGAATTAGTGGAATCCATGCCAAATCGTCTCAGAGCTGTTATTAGGAACAAGGGAGGCCACATAGATTACTGAGGTATGTCTTAGATCCTTTTTTTATCCCGTTTGAGTGTTTTTGCATAAGTAATTACGTTGTTTGGATTAATTTGCACGCTACTGTATTATACATGAATTTACTCCCAAAAAAAGACCAAAACATGCATGGAAAAAGTACGGTTATTTGAAATCGATGTCATAAAGCGAATATTTACAAAGTTCGAGAAGTGTAACAAGCTTATATAAAAACATGCATTTTGCGTGGAAATCTGTGCTCTGTATACGACATATTTCTAATGACTGTATATAGGATCTGTATGTATATTTTCCTCTCTCTAACCTTTTTCAGTTGAAAACGCTTCTGACATTTTGAACATAGAATTTCAGTTAATTATCAGTATTGGCTCAAATCTAGTATGACCTTGAATATAATATGACCCCCAAGTTTTCAGATGTTCTATATGGAAAAATTAGTGAATATCCACAAAACCAAATATATGTTCATGGGGCAAGCAATATTACGAGGAGGAGAGTCTCTTTCAGTACAAGAATATGAGTTTGAACAAGTCACACAGTTCAAATACTTGGGATCAATCGTGACGGCAGATAATAGTATGGATGCAGAAATTAAAGCAAGGCTATTAGCTGCAAATAGAAGCTATTATGGAATGGCAAGACTTTTTGGTCTAGAATTCTCCAAAGGTCAACAAAGATGCAACTATATAAAACCCTAATAAAACCAGTGTTATTATATGGAGCAGAAACATGGACCATGGCGAAAGCAGAAGAAAATTCTCTTAGATCTTTTGAAAGATGCTACGTAGAATATTCGGTCCATTAAATGGCAGAGGTTTGTGGTGAAAGAGATACAATAGTGAAATAGACAGAATGTATGGTGAACATAACATAATCGCCGCCATAAAATCCTCGAGAATAAAATGGGGTTGGGACATGTAATGAGGAATATGGAGAATAACATCCCAAAAAGGTATTATTCAGTGAAACATGGGGACACAGACGACCTGGACGACCCAAATTGAGATGGTTGGATGGTGTGACAGATGATTTGGCAAGAATGGGAATAAGAAATTGGAGAAGAAAAGTACAGGAGAGAGATGAATGGAGGAAGATTGTTGAAGAAGCCAAGGCCCACTTGGGGCTGTAGTGATGATGATGATGATGATGATGATGATGATGATGATGATGATGATATATGGAAAAATAAAAATCTCAATATTAGGCATTTACACTTTGAAAAAAATGAAAATACTCAAATTTAAAGCTACAGACTGAGCAGTTTATAAGTTCCGAAACATTACTTGGCTGGTTTACAGTTGTTAGCTGGTATAACAAGAATAAGAAATTATCTTGCTGTCTATCTCAAATGTAGTTACGAGGTTTCAGAAGTAAGCCAACGATATACAGCAGGCATTCTCAACCTGTGCTCTTTTAATGGAATTGGTGCTCTTGTCATGAAAGTAAAAAAGTATTTGCAAGCACGAACATTCCAGAAGTCCTTTTTGTTCGTCTCCGTCCATTACAATATCTTAGAAAACTGATAGACCATCTTGTATTTCATAGTGTAGAACTCCTTTCAATTCAGTGTGGACTTTAATCAAGATTATTCAAAAGAATACTGTGACTCTTCGTGCTCAACTTCAGTTGATAGATTTCCAGTCCTCCTTAGCCTTGAAATTTTTGTTTTAAAAGGATAAATTCATATCCTTTGGGGATACAAAAAGACTTCAGATACTGATAAGTTTTTCTCTGAAATGTCTGACTTTGTTCAGGACAACCTACCAGTGTGAAGGAACTTCCTCACTTACGAAATGCCTCAAAGAACAAAGCAAGATCAGCAATAACTAATTCTCATCTGCAGAACTGTTTACGTGTAGCTATAAGCGACTTCTTAGTCATAATTGAAATTCTGGATAATATTCAAGTTCAAGGATATCATTACCCTGTCGAGTGTTTTCAAAGTGTATTTACAGTCAGCTCTGGATATAGTAAACTTGGTTATAGTGAACATTCGGCTATAGTGAACCTAAATCGTTAGTCCGACCCGCATACATTAAAAAGTACATTAATATTTCCGTTTATAGTGAACCCTCGCTTCAGTTATAGTGAACCTTAAACTATAACTTCCCAAGAAAATGTAATTTTAAAATGGCCAGAATGGTAATCTAGGAAACCCTTTCTCCTATAAACTTCCAAGAATATGTTCAGAATAAAATCTCAAACCTTCTACTCCTTAAGTGCATTGAAAGACAAAGAATTTGTTCAGCTTCCTGGACAGCTTGAAACATGTTAAAGAGAATAGCGTACACAGTGAGGAATAAAGGAAGGATTAGTTCTGACTCCTTTAAAAGAGGTTATTAGAAAAATAGGAAGAGAAAGCATTTTCTTTTGTAAAAGGGAATAGAGTGATGACCAAAGGGTAAATACAACAAGGATTACAGTATAATGGTCCGCAATCCTTCTTTCTGCATCTTTGTAAAAGTGAACCCTGGGAAATTCCAAGGCCGAGTACACAGTAAGCATACCTCTAGTGGGAAGAGGTGCGAAATCGGTCAGTACCTACTACCTACATGGCCAGATTAGATTCAAGTTTCGAAATGTGAACATCAGGATGTTGAAGCGTTAAGTGTTTAAGTTGGAAGACAAAGCGAACATTAGTACTGATACTGAACGTGGTCTGTCCCAAACGGGCATTAATACTGTATGTATAGCAACGTCAGTAGTATAAAAACAGACACTTCGGGTTTAGTGAACCTCGGATATAGTGAACGAAATATGCTGGTTCACAGAGGTTCACTATAACCGGAGTTGACGGTATGTATCTATTTATTTTATTTGTGTGTTCATATAGGCCTGTTAAACTTATTCGATTTCATGGTGCTTGCTCACTTAGTATTACATGTGAGCGGTGCTCAAATTCTTCAAATGGTTGAGAACCCCTGATGTACAGGTACTACATCAAACAAAAATCTTAATGATAACATTCTTGAGATTAAATTTCGGTGTGATTTTCTTTTCTCAGGGTCTCACATTTCTTAGTGAAGAGCACAGACAGTTCCTGTATCAGATCTTGCCACATATATCTGTCTTTGCACGGGTAGCACCCAAGCAGAAGGAGTTTGTTATCGTAACACTCAAGTCTCTTGGCTTCACAACCCTAATGTGTGGAGATGGTACAAATGATGTAGGAGCATTGAAACACGCAGATGTAGGTAAGTACCTCAACTAAAACCTTTTTCAATTTAGCAGCTGGCAGTAGATCTCCTGACAATATGCCTCCATACTTTCTTTCCCCCTCCCTTTACAATCTTCCAGGTCTTAATGGCTCTTTCAGCTATTCAATTGAAATTCATGTTTAAAATATGCTGCAATATTTTGTTTCTAGACTATAATGTTTTTCGAAGAAAAGATAAAAGTGTTGTTATCGTCGTCAAATGGTGATTAGTTGATTTGGATTGTTCTTCCTCTAGCTTCCCAATAAAGTGCTTCAATGTTGTTATTCTTCCTATTATTCGGAGTTTAGTTTATAACAGAGGAGAAGGTTCAGTTTGTTGAGATGCTCAATGAGACAATTAGATCTGTAAACAATGGAAATATGCTACTGCTCATCTTCGAGGTTTTGTTGTTGTTTTCTAATGCCAGGCGTTTGACAATAAAGTCATTTGACCTCTTGCACTCCAATATTTTTCAAAGATATTGTCATGGTCAGCCACTGAAGCACAGATTTTGAGGTGTTCCGAATCCATTTCTTGGTTTGAGTTGCACAATGGGCAGTTAGGGGACTGATATATTCCAATTCTATGCAGGTCTTCGAGATTTTGTTAAAATATGTCTTTCTTCATTGACTTTTTCATACAGTTTGGCCTTTCAATAAATTCTTCAGTGTTGTTTATTTCCGGTCTTTTATAGTGGTCTCTTATTAATTTGCATTTTGTTGGGATTTCTGTATGTTAAAAGCAGGTTTTGCTTTAGTTACGATAGTTTTTAGCTAATTTATCAGCTTCTTTGTTGCCAAGCAGAACCACATGATATGGTATCCACTGGAAGACAATTTCCTTATTTCTTTATTTGATATTTTCATATAGTTTTCTTAGATCTTATAGGTTATCTGATGTTATTGGATATGCTCTCTAATGCTGCTCTGTAATCTGGTAGAATTACAATTTTTTTCTTTATATGTGACCTTATAAAACATATTTTATAATCAATCATATTATAAGTACATAAAACGGCATTTTTTTTATTTTTCGAATAAATTTTATTCAGCTTCCTCCAAGTGAAGGCTGCCTAGAAGACAAAGCTTACCATAAAATTGTTGTTATAATGGAAAAAAAAAGAAAACAATGAAGAAGAAAAAGAATAAGAAATAGCACAATTAGAAATAATTAGAAAAGACTAAACAAAACATCATTAATTCCAGAAGAAACATAAAATTTCCTAGTATCTATTAGCTATTGGGTGATCACAGTCGTCTATTTGCAAGACCCAACTTAAGTGAGCAGATCGCCATAGCAAAGAGATCAATCTACATAACTGTAGAGATGATTTCTTAGGAATTATATGTTAAAAGTATATTAGCAATTTATTATGAGGATTTCAAAAAGTTTCTGTCTTTTCATTCTGAACATTTAAGATCTTTTTTTACACTGTTTCACAAATGCATAATAGATGCTTTTACAACAGAGTGGTTGTCTTCTTATCAACAAGTGATTGTTGACATGTTGTACTATGCATGGGTCTCTGAAGAAATTAATTAATTCTTAGTTTTCTCGCCAAGGGCAGGTCCTTCGCTGCAAACCCAGCATTCTCCAATTTTTCCTATTTTCCGCCTTCCTCTTAGTCTTCACATACAATCCATATACAGTATCTTATTGTTGTCTATCATCTGATATCTTCTTCTGCCCTGAACTTTTCTCCCATTCACTATTCCTTCCAGTGCATCCTTTAGTAGGCAGTTTCTTCTTAGCCATTGACTCAACCAATTTCTGTTAATCAAGTGTTCTTCCTTTGATATTCAGTAGTCTATATGATTTGTCAGTTTCTTCTACGTAATACAAAGAAATCACTGACAATTATAGAATCTGAACTACAGTGTGTTTTTTATTTCAAATAAAGACGCATTATTCTTTAATACAAAAAAAATATTGTATTTCATATGCATAATTTCCAGATAATTAATTAACTTATGGATACTGAACATGAACATGGATCCAGTGTTTTAGGGGAAATCCCTGTACATGGACACAGTGTCCAAAACCACTTCCTGGTTATAAGGGATGCTGAAGGCTTACATTTCCGCGAAAATTTCAAAATTGGTTTTTTGTAGCATCACGATGCTTTATCTTTATATTTTGTGTAGTGAGGAAGTAAAGATAATTAATACTATAATGCAGCGTTTTCCAACCAGTGTGCCACAAAAGATCCCCAGATGTGCCACTGGAATTTGGGGGAAGGTCGAAAAGAAGCAAAGAAAGAGTTGAAGATAAAAAATCTCGAGGTAAATTTTAGACGTATTTCATGTTTCATAAAAAAACTGACAAGACTGAAGACAATTAAAATTTAATAAAAAAAATGTTGTAGTGAAACTAGTGGCACATAATTGCAACATGTTGTCAAAAGTGTTTTTAAGTAAAATTGCCGTAATGTAAATGTTATTTTTTTAACTGATTTCAATGAAAATTAAGTGTGGTATGTGGTAAGCCAGACCCCATTCTGAACTAGTACTCTCTCCCAGTCATTGTCAACACCAGGCCAATGTACAGTGTGTTAATAAAATTAAGTATGGATTATCATTCCTAACATTTTATGTATTAAAATAATTTCAAGGGAAGAATTGTTCCTGAGCCGGGTATCGATCCCGGGACCTCTGGTTGAACATATCAGTGCTCTACCAACTGAGCTACGTGGGAACTCCACCCGACACTGTCTCAACTTTTCCCTTTATATCCACACAACTCACGTGGGCTGACGAAATGCCAGACACCCACATCGAGTGCACACAATCTCTGTGTGACTTGGAATTGTGGTTTTCTGTTAACGTACACAGTGACATATATATTTTTTCCCTTGAAATTATTCAAATCTGCTTTACAGGGAGCTTTACCTGAAAAAGTAGATTTGCATTTTATGTATTAGTTTCACGAAAGAATGTTATATACAGAAGTTGTTGCAAATAACTCATTGTTATGGCAGTGTTCTTACAAAAAAATGTTGATTCAGGTGTACAGGGTGTGGTAAAAACACTTCTTTTTTAATGATACTCTGTATTAATTTTTACATATTTGAAGTGCTCCATTCAGTTTTACATACAAATGCATAAAAAATTCCACTCATGTCAGTAACTGTTTCCTTGTCAATTTTCTTTAGACGCCGTCCTTACTAATTTTTAATTATTTTTAATCTGTTACTGATAAATTTTACACATAAAAAGAAACGATTTCAGAGAACAGTTCTGTGGCAGAAGCTGATATGTACAATTCTGGCAAAAATATTTCATTGTCTAGATATGTTAAAAATATTAGTTTTAACGTTATGGGAAAACATGATATGCCTATTCCCATTAGCAGCTAACACTAATACTAGTAAAAAAAAATATTTCCTCAGGATAACAGGCAGGGTTTGGAATTGAACGGGTTACATCAGCTTCTTGTCTATGCAGATGACGTGAATATGTTAGGAGAAAATACACAAACGATTAGGGAAAACACGGAAATTTTACTTGAAGCAAGTAAAGTGATAGGGTTGGAAGTAAATCCCGAAAAGACAAAGTATATGATTATGTCTCGTGACCAGAATATAGTACGAAATGAAAATATAAAAATTGGAGATTTATCCTTCGAAGAGGTGGAAAAATTAAAATATCTTGGAGCAACAGTAACAAATATAAATGACACTCGGGAGGAAATTAAATGCAGAATAAATATGGGAAATGCGTGTTATTATTCGGTTGAGAAGTTTTTATCATCCAGTCTGCTGTCCAAAAATCTGAAAGTTAGAATTTATAAAGCAATTATATTACCGGTTGTTCTGTATGGTTGTGAAACTTGGACTCTCACTTTGAGAGAGGAACATAGGTTAAGGGTGTTTGAGAATAAGGTGCTTAGGAAAATATTTGGGGCTAAGCGGGATGAAGTTACAGGAGAATGGAGAAAGTTACACAACACAGAACTGCACGCATTGTATTCTTCACCTGACATAATTAGGAACTTAAAATCCAGACGTTTGAGATGGGTAGGGCATGTAGCACGTATGGGCGAATCTAGAAATGCATATAGAGTGTTAGTTGGGAGACCGGAGGGAAAAAGACCTTTAGGGAGGCCGAGACGTGGATGGGAGGATAATATTAAAATGGATTTGAGGGAGGTGGGGTATCATGATAGAGACTAGATTAATCTTGCACAGGATAGGGACCGATGGCGGGCTTATGTGAGAGCGGCAATGAACCTTTGGGTTCCTTAAAAGCCATTTGTAAGTAAGTAAATGTATCCTTGATTTTTTATGAAAAAAAAAAAAAAGACTTCAAAACTGCTCCCCTGTAAAATAAGGAAAATGTACATATCAGCTTATGTCATAACACTACAGATTTTTAATTGAGGCTTTCTCTGAAACAAGAACTTAACTACAAAATCTTGAATTTTTTTTTAAACAGAGCATCAAATATTTTAGATCTGGTATAACAGCATTGTGTGGAACGACATTTAAATGGTTCTAGAAGGTGCTGAGTTGTTGAAGGGAAATAATATTTTGTCAGGAGGGAGATGTGTGCCACTGAGGATTCAATATATGCTGGAAACGGAAAAACGACATAACGTAAATTAAGTTGTTATTCCAGGGAATGCCTCAATTACAATAAATGTTCGCAATGAGAGCCATTCACGGCCAAATAACCAGGGGTGTATTTTGCGGGCTACCGGGGCTACCGGCGGTAGCCCAAGGAAATTACAAAAGAAAAAGTTTATAATATAACATAATGTAATAATTTTGTATTATTAGTTTTACCATAGTAATTAAAATTAAAGTAATTGTTAGATATATTTTGTGTAATAATAGGGTCAGCGGTAGCCCAAACCCTTTAACCAGTATACGCCACTGCAAATAATGTCCCAGTCTTGCATGAAAACAGTTCATTGCCTTAGTCACAATTTCTGGAGGGATCAGTTCCTTCTCAGTTCTAATTCTTAATTTCAGTGGCATTAGTGAAATTTTTATGATTAATTATGTAGATTAACTACCTCGGTTTATATCGAGTAAAAAGGTATGAAAAATAGGTTATTATGTACTAATTTCTATGTGGAACAGATTTGTTATGTCTCCGCATTTGTGTTAATATATATTTGAACATATGTTGTAAGGAAAGGTGATTTATTTAAATTAATGTATTTTTTCTAAGTTGTGTTCTTGCAGTTGTTCCACTTTTGCACAGCGATGGCATTGTGATGATTTTAGCAGCTGAATATTTGAACTGATCTGGGTGTGTAGTTAATTGATTGGGCGTTATTTTGCACATCAAGGGAAATTAGGAATAGACACTAATGTTGGAATCAAAATACTGTTGCTAGTCCAAGGAACAGATTTTGGAAGACAATGCTAGTGTCCATTCCGATGGGGATGCACAATAAGCCTTTTTAGGCTGACGTGCAGGAGGCCTTTAAGACTCCTTAAAGATCCCCTGTAACCTAACCTAACCTAACCTAACCTAACCTATTTTGCACTTTACGAGGTAGGTAAAATTAGAATGGGAGTTTGAGGGGGCTGTTAGGTTAGGTCGTTAGGTTAGTGTAGGTGAGCTAGGTTAGCATAGATTTGCTTATTTTATGTTTTTTAAATTATTTTATGTAGAGTGGCATATATTTATTGTATTGTATTGTATTGTATTTATTAACATTCCATGGTATTCATACATGCTTACAGCTAGAATATGGAACAAGTCAAAAAACTTAATACTATTATAAAATCTTAATTTATAGTCACAGTCTAGATGAAATATATACAGACGAGATTTACAATATAGTCTACTAGTACAACACATAGTTTTAGTATCAATTTCATGAAGCGTTATTGAATGTCATGAATTCACCTACAGAATAGAAGGCGTGAGAAATTAGGTACTTCTTTAATTTGGCCCTAAATAATCTTATGTTTTGAGTTTCATTTTTTATATTGATAGGGAGGCTATTAAACATTTTTACTGCCATATAACGCACTCCTTTTTGATAGCACTATAGACTTGCCGATGGAGTATGAAAGTCATTTTTTTGACGTGTATTTATGCTATGAACTGTTGAATTAGTTACAAAGTTTTCACGATTACATACGAGGAAGACTATTAATGAAAAGATATACTGACAAGCCATGGGCATTATTTGTAGTTTTTTGAAAATAGTCCTACACGATTCCCTAGATTTGGCACCTACTCTTATTCTAATTACTCTTTTTTGTAATAGAAATATATTGTTACTATCTGTGGAATTTCCCCAGAATATTATTCCAAAACTCATTACCGAGTGGAAGTATGCAAAATATATTGTTTTTAAGGTATTGATATTTACTATCTTTTGCATAGATCTAATAGCAAAACAAGCTGAATTTAGTTTGGGGGTAATTTCTTTAATATGATTTTTCCAATTTAACACATTATCGATTTTTAAGCCAAGAAATTTGGTTGTTGTTGTTTCTAATAGGGATCTATTGTTAATTATTGCGCTAGAAATTTGCGACGTTGAATTTGGACAGGATTTAAATTGAATTATGTTAGTTTTGTTACAATTTAATACTAATTTATTGACTGAGAACCAGACACATATTTTGAAGAGAATTTCCTCTGTTGAAGATTGGAATGTGTTGGAGTTATTGGCTGTAATTACTATACTTGTGTCATCTGCAAATAATATGGGATGACCTACATCTTTTATAAGGGGGGCAAGATCATTTATAAACACTAGAAAAAGTAGGGGACCTAATATTGATCCTTGAGGAATTCCATTATTAATAGTTCCCCATGTCGATGCAGATTTCATAGTCATATTGATTTCAACTTTCTGTTTCCTATCTATGAGATATGAGTGAAACCATTGGTGTAAAGTTTGTATAGAGAAATTATAATTACTTCAACAAATAATTTTTGTCAGAATATTGTATACTTGAAATTGGGTTAGAGTGAAAATATGTATTTGCAGGCAAAAAAATTTAGAAGTGTTTTAAAATTCGGGCGAAAATTAGACTGTTTCCCCCCCCCCCCCCCCCGAATTTTTCGGCCAGAAATAGGCGAGGTAGTTAATGCGAATAATTACCTCTTTATGTATCTGCATGTAAAATTGAATGGAGATTTTAAATATCTATGTAAAAATTAATATAGGGTGCCATTTAAAAAAAATATCTTTGTTTTTTGTGACATGCTATATAACTGTATCAATATATTTGTAAAAATATTGTAACATTAAGCAGGCTATTTGCAACAGCTTCTGTATATATGTAACATTATTTTGTGAAATGAATATAGCTAAAGTTATGAGTGGTGTTCCATACTTAATTAACACTTTGTATACAGGGTTGCAGCTGGTGTTTTGTGTTTGAATTATTTTTGTTTCCAGAAACCAAATCAAAGCTGAATTTCATCTGCCATTATGACTCTAAAATAAGCCCGAATTTTATTGTGCCACACTGATAGTAAATAGTGTTGTTATTTTTGTGCTTTTATACTAACTTCTTACATTTTCTCCTATTTTTGAAAATGACGCATTACTGTGAACTATACCAATTTAAACGATGTTAATAGTTGCTTTTAATGATAAAATCTCTGCTTACAAATTGCTGCTATGCCTTGATCATTTTAGCACCTTGTTCAGTGTGTTGTGAGTTGAAAAGAGTTCGAAATGACGTAAAATGAATGCTATGCATGCAACTAAACAGATTTATTCATGTATGCATAAAACTCTACTTTTGTGTCTGTCTGGTATTAATTTATTATAGTACATTTCTAATCTGTGATGTTCTTAGAACACATTTGATGATTCAAACATTAACATTTACAGTTTCGTCATATGTGTGAAAAAATTATAGCCGTGTACTTGCACCAATATTGCAATTATTTGTATGCATTAAAGGTTGCGCAATTTTGTCAAATGCTCCTGAGAGGTTACCAGAAAAGAAGAGACCAGACAGAGGGGAAAGAGAACGCAGTAGAGGCCATGGACCAGGGAGCACAAACCCTGGTTCACATGGAAACGCGAGACAGGTAAGTGTCAAGTTGTCTCTAGTTTTGCAATAAATAATTTTCCACTTATTTTTCTACTTCGGAATATGTATGATAAGAACTTTGTGTTAAATTTTAACGTACCTTGTTAACATGTTTCATCCTATTTTCGGTCATCTTCGGAACTGGTCGTTGTTGGTCTTGGCGCCTCTTGTTTCCTGTGTGGGTGCGTTCATAGTGTAGAGTCAAAGAGTGTATGTGTTTTGAAATTGAGTTGTGTGTCGAGAATATCGTTGGGGCGCGTTTTCGTGTGTCTGTATATTTCATATTGTTCTAGTGTGTTGAGTTTCTGGCTTTTTGGTTGGATGTGCAGTATTTCCATGTCTGTGTTGATGTCTCTGTAGGTGTGGTTGGCATTTTTTGTGATGTGTTCTGCATATTTGGAGGTGTTTTCTAATTTTGTTATGGCGTATACAAACTCAAATGTAACACCTGCAACAACTTCTACATAGGACAGACAGGCAGATCATTTCAAACACGTTACAAAGAACACATCACAGCCATAACAAAATTACAAAACACCTCCAAATATGCAGAACACATCACAAATGCCAACCACACCTACAGAGACATCAACACAGACATGGAAATACTACACATCCAACCAAAAAGCCAGAAACTCAACACACTAGAACAATATGAAATATACAGACACACGAAAACACACCCCAACGATATTCTCAACACACAACTCAGTTTCAAAACACATACACTCTTTGACTCTACACTACGAACGCACCCTCACAGGAAACAAGAAGCACCAAGACCAACAACGACCAGTTCTGAAGATGACCCAAAATAGGTCGAAACATGTTAACAAGGTACGTTAAAATTTAACACAAAGTTCTTATCATACAGTGTTAAAAGTTGTGTAATCAAGATGTAATATTTTTCTAACTTATTCTTTCATTAAATTATTAAATGAAAATGTTGAAATAAATTCAGCAAATAATATAAACGATATTTTATGTTCATAAGGTATTGAATGAAGAGAACCATCAATATCATCTATATGTACTTTCACAGTGGGTGATTAGAGAGGCACTAAAATATGTTTGGAACTTGATCTTCTATCTAATTCTTGTAAGTTCTGTTTTCTTTCTTTTATTTCATTACTTTAATGCAAGTAGAAGAGAGATCACTGTTCCTAATACAGTTTATTCCGCATACTGTCTCAGAGTATATACAGGGTGAACTGTAAGTATTGTCATTTATTTCAGGGGTTATTCTTTGAGATATTTCAAACAAGAAAGTTTAATACAATTTTTACTCGTTTTTGCTTCTTTTTCGAGATAAAAATTGTTTTATACTAAACATTTCATAACATGTTTTGGGAAAATCATTGATTTAATTCCCAATATGTCCAATTCAATTTAAGAGAGCAGTGTATTATGATAATAAGATAATAAAATGATTGAAAGAATTTTAGTTTTGTCCTTAAATGTGCAGAAATTTGTGCTGATGCTTTATCCATTAAGCCACACCGGATTCCCATCCCGGTGTCGGATTGAATCCTCTCAGTTTAAGTTCCACCTCTTGGGTTCCCTCTAGTGGCCTGCCCTCTGCACTACGTCATAGATGTCTATGAACATAGGACAGTGTCCACATATGTGCGGAGGTGCACTCGTTATGAGCGACTGATTGGCCGGGATCCGACAGAATAAGCATTGTCTTAAATCACAAAGCGATTTACGCATATGTATATTATTTAATGTACCGAAGTACGATGACGCAGAATATCTGCATGGAAACATCATATGTACTTTGGTACATTAAATAATATATTTGAACTTCAGTGTTACGAGCAATCTTCTGATTATTCACTTGGTGGTGGTGTAATGTCTCGTGTACTATTAATTTTGTAGTAGATTCACAATTATTAATACATAATGAGTTTTTATGAAAAATTCAGAGTCCGAGGTTTTATATACAGATTCCACAACCCTGGCAAGTTTTGTTATTGGCTGAAATTTGTTTGAGGTTAGGTGGATAATCAAGATTCTAAAATACTAATTTACACGAAATAAAATATATTGGGATTCTTGTGTGATTTTGGGAGTTCTTCTATAAGACTGATTTTGTGCAGAATGCAGCAAATGCATCACACACACAGCTCCAGAAGCTGCTGAAGGAGATAGAAGAGCAGGACCAAGCGCAGATTGTGAAACTCGGTGATGCAAGTATTGCGGCCCCATTCACATCGAAACTTTCTTCTATAATGTGCAGTAAGTACTTATAACAACTTCGAATTTTTTAAGTAAAATCTAGACCCTATAAGAAATTTCTTAACTATTACTGTGAACACTGATGATATGACCATTTATTTTTATATGCAGCCACATTCAAGATAGCCTTTTCCAGCTATGATTAACATCTGCAGGCATTCATACAATTGCTGAAAATTGTTGAAAAACGCTTTTATCTAGTTGTTGAATCTCATGCATCTTGTTCTCTGTTCTCACTGTGTGCCTCATCTTTTAGATGACATTCTGTGAAGCATTTGTGTAACTTAAAATATATCCCATGGTTTCTTCACTCGTTAAGAATTTTATCACCCCTAAAGTTATTTTTTATTAAAAACTTTTCTCATTAGAGGATTGCCACGAGGATAAAGGTATATACTAACAATTGTGTGATTGTATAAAAGAAAATTATTGATATTACACATATAAGCTTTATCGAAAACAAAGATTTATATCAATATACAAATACAGAAATATGTTGCCAGGCATTTGACAATAAAGTCATTTGACCTCTTGCACTCCAATATTTTTCAAAGATATTGTCATGGTCAGCCACTGAATTACAGATTTTGAGGTGTTCTGAATCCATTTCTTGGTTTGAGTTACACGATGGGCAGTTAGGGGACTGATATATTCCAATTCTATGCAGAAATATAGAAATTTACAGCTGTACAGAAAGTTATAACAATGATTTTTAGAAGAGCTGTTATGGATCCTGTAAGAAATTTTAATTTATAGATTATGTGTTTGCTAAAATAAGTTTACAAATTGAGGAATAGTTCCTCTAGCTCCTACCACGAGGCCTATTACTTTGATTTCTCAAAGTTTCGCTGTAAAATGCATAATGTGGCCCTCTGAAGTGGTGTGCAACTTGAAAATGGGTCACAATCCTGCCATCTATCCACAATATGCGGAACCCGAATCACGCAAGTAAAGTGAGTACACACACACACTCTCTCTCTCTCTCGCGTGCTCTCTCTCACACTCATCTCTCTTTTTCAAAGCAAACAGTTGGGTCGATACTAAGCCAATATCAGAATTGCTTTTATAGGCCAATGTATCAATCCTTCTATTGCTTCCATTTTCAATCAAACCAAATAGTTCCTCAGGTACTGTGTATCCTACATCTTTAAGTGCACTGGCATTTTCAGATATAATTTCATGATGTCTATTATTACGCATAACCACTCCATATGAACAGGATCCTAGGATATGCACAAGAATTTCGAGCTCTCTGCGACATCGTCTACAGAGATTACCACATACATTAGCAGTCATTTTGATGGCCTCATGCCATTCGCTAACCGATAAATCTTCATGATTTCGGACCCAGCTGTTCGCAGGTGTTCCCTTCCCTTTATGTGGTAATTTGCACTATTTATGATATTCCTTGTGTCTAATAAGCAAACGTTTTGATGGGGGCAGATAAAAATGTTAATTTTTTTTCTTCCACCATGTTAATAATGTCAAAAGAAGTGCTTATACAAATTTTGGCCACTCGACCGCAATTACGAGGCCGTCCAGAAAATGATTTTCCGTGATGCCGTTTATAGAAAAAAGCACAATTGCATGGAAATATTTATTGAAACAGATACAGCAATTGTTGTGCTATTCGTCAACATATCCCCCACTGCAATTGAGACATATGTAATACCATGGGATCAATTTTTGTGTCGTAGAAGTCAGCCGCCTCAGATCGGAACTAGCGTTTGACTGCGTCTGCACCTCTCTCTGTCAATCTCATGATATGAGAAATGTCTCAATTCCGATGGAAAATATGTTGAAAAATAGCTCAACAATTGCTTTGCCTGTTCCAATAAATTTTTCCAATAAAATTGTGTTTTTTCTGTTAACGGCCCCTGGCAAACTTATTTTTTTTACAGCCCTCGTAATTGCAGTCGAGTGACCAAAATTTGTATAAGAACTTCTTCAGACATTATTAACATGGTGGAAGAAAAAAAATTAAATTTTTTTATCTGCCCCCCTCAGAATGTTTGCTTGTAAGCTCCTCCTTGCTGCCAATAGTTGCGTGTATTTATCAACAGTAATCTCACTAGACGTTTTGATTTATCTAGAGAAAATCAAAACTCGAGTGGGATTTAATTGACTATTACACGATTAGAAGAAAGTATATGAAGATTAGAATTAACGAAGTACTCCAATACAATAAAATATTAGTTGCCTTACGAAAATACAACTGTCTTCAAATGTATTATTGTACTATCTCAACATTACAAATATTACGCTAGATGCATGCTAGATGGCGGTAGTGAGTTACAGTTGCATTCCACTTCAATTATCCGAATCCCAGTAATCAACACCACTTGACAGATGATTTTCAATAAATCTTAATATTGAACAATCTCTGATACGTGACTATCCATAATATCATATAGCAGAAGCTATAACATACCCTAACTAATATACACAAATGAAGGGTACACGGGAATAACGAACAAGGTCCATTCAGAATAATTTTGAGATAAGTGAAATTTAAAGTTTGAGGACTTGAAACGTATAGTTTATTGTTAACTTATTGTTATTTTTTATCACACAAGAATGTACCATTATAAAGTAAATATGTGACAAAATATTGTTTTGATTTTATGAATTACAACAATGCAAAACTGCAAAAAGTCTACTTTGCTACGTTTTATAAACGGGAAGAATGAACAATGTCACAATTTAATTGAATATTTGTTGGGAATGGAATCAGGCATAATATTTTCAAACAATGTAGCGCATGTTTACTTTCGTGTAGGGTATTCTTTTTAAAGGTTATGAATATTGTTGATCCATTATAAATATCTTTATCTTTGAGTGTTTATTGTTCCAAACAATTATTGAAAAACAAATCTACAAACTAATCTGATTGCACTGAATTTTCCATTGTGAATGAATAGATTGAACTATAAAATCGTCTCATTCACTGTTATTGATTTCTTGTGACTCGTCATTGGTGGGAGGAAGACTGAAATATTCTCTAGCAGTTGGAGAACAAACATTTTTCAAAATTTGTAATTCCTTGTACTTTGCCTTGTAGCTGTTTACAGTTTACAATGATGAATGGTTTGGTTTCCTCCTAGAATTCGCAATCTCTTGCCTCCAGTCATCGGGTACTTCACACCTTGCTCTCTGATTGATAAGTCCCATGTTTTTGTCACATTCCAGGTACGAGTGGCACCTCGAGTGGGAAATCTGATCCACTGAGCATCAATCTCTTCTTAGTATGTACTACATAATGACAAAATCTAGATACCGTAAAGTTCCTACTTTGTCCGGAACAAGAATCGTAGAAAATACGGATTTCACTAACGCAGCTTGGTACAATATTCATACAGTGGTGCCATATCTTAGAGCAAACTTCATCAGAGCCTTTACTTTAAATATTTTGGTCATACATGTCTTCCTGTTGACAGCGTATGTATGTTACAAGAATAAAAGGGCAGCTGTCGACGATAATAGCCCTCAATAGTTCAAAAGTTTGGAACTGGTAATTCTTTTGGAAATCCATGCAGATAGCTTCTTTATACTCTTACTTCCTGGATTTTAGACGTGCAGCCCGTTTTACTTCATAAAATTTTTGTCCTTTTCTCTTGTGCAATTCATTCTTCCAAATCAAATTTTGTTTCTCCTTCTCAAAATTATCTAATTTACTTGCATCTTTTTCATTGGAAATTTCTGATTTAATGTGTGAAATGTCAGCTAATGTTGTATTTAGTGACAAAAAGTAGGCCTACTTTGTATTGCTCGTAAGATATAGAGTTCACAGGAAATTTTTCTAAGTGTAACTTAAGCAGCTTAGAAATATTCAAGTTCTCTGGAAGATATGACCTTCGGCTATCGTGACGAGATTAGTGGACTTTCTGACCTCTTAAGTGATTGAATGTGCTGACAAATTTTAGATAAAATCTCTCCTTTCATTTGGTGAGGCCTGTTTCCATGTTTAACTCTTGTTTCTGTATGGGCTTTACCAGTAGTAGCCAATGACGTTTTCAAAGTGACTAAACGTCTGTCTGTTATTCCATGTAGAGCAATAAATGCTTTATAGCAAACGGGAACATCAGTATTTTGCCCATCTTTGTTTATTCGCATTTTATATCTGTAAGAAAAATTATGAAAATCAGCTTCGGCTTGGTTTTTCTGGATCTTCTTCTTTGCACAGGAAGTACCGAAATTAGCCCTGAAAGGTGAGCATTTTGAGTGTCATATGGTGCTAATTCATTGAAATGTTTAATAAGATCGCTTCTTTCACTTTGGCTTATTTTCTGAAGCCTCTGTAATACGTCCTGTAACTTTTCTCTTCCTTGAATTTACAGAACGTGGAATGGGTCCGAATAATTCATTTTCTCTAACGTCAGACATTATAAAAATAAATTGCACTAACCACAAACGCTACAATATGTACCATAAAAGTAGCTATAATAAAGTAAATCAATACCCTACCACTGACATCTGAACACTGGAATAGTGCAGCTGTTTGTATTATGCTCACAAGTAGTTCTAATGAAAATTAATATAATTTATTGTCACGTGGAATAACAGCTAAACATCATACAATCATTTAATAATATTATTATTGTATAATACAGATCGTATTGGAATATGTAAAAATAAACTAACCAGCAATGTGCTATGGCTCAAAGATCAAGTTTGTAACGGCTGTCTGCATTAGTTTCTGTGTTTAAAATGGACATTGTTCGTTCTTTCTTGGGATGGATGTGACATTGTTCATTCTTCCAAAGTATACAGAAACTTTAACGCAGAATACTGAGGACAATTTTCATTCTTACATAAAACCAATGCAGCCACATGAGAGTACTCCCCTTCTACTATCAGATGGCACTATTAACTCAATTTCGATTTTTGATGGACCTTGTTCGTTATTCCCGTGTACCCTTCAAATGTTAGAGAAGTTTTAATTAACGACGATGTCATAAAAAATAAACATGAATAATTTTAAAAGGAATAATTATTGAATGTACAATTTTCAAATTTGAATGTGGTTGGTGGTTCAATTGATGTTATATTGGACGTGTGTGTAATAGAAGTGGAACTCGTTGATTTAGGCCTACATGGTGTATTCAACTTATTCAGGATTTCCGAATGGTGCTCTTCATTTATTTGTAAATAGGATTTCAGAAGATGCATAGGTATGATCAGTGATTTTTATTAATTCTTGTTCTTGAATGCCAATGCGAGTCATATTTGAAACTGCTGTGCATCGACTGGAGTGGTTTGTAATTTTATATATATATATATATATATTTTTTGATGTCCAGACCAGCGCAGTTTCAAATGTTGGCAAACAAAGAAACAAATGCTAGGGACGCGATAAAATTAAACAAATGCTAGGGACACGATAAAATTGTGCGATAAGCAGCCATCATTGGTTGAAATACATCCTTTCGTACCGTTTTATTGGTCATAAGTAGTATGACGTAGTAAGAGTGTAATAGTCAATGAAATCTTCTCTCTTTTCAAGTCCTAGATGTAGGCAAGTTTTACTTTCTGTCGAAAGTTGTCTAGTTGAATTGATGTACTCGTTTCCAGTCATCAGAAGTAATCAACATGTATTTATATGTTCTCAGTTGAGCTTGAATTCAGGACACTTGGTTCCAGAACTATATCCAGCCATCATTAGACCATAAAGTCGACATGCTGTAGTCCCTAGTGTAAGCTACACTACATGATAGATTTTTAATGTTTTTTCTTCTTTCTTTCCAGTTTGCCACGTCATAAAACAAGGCCGATGTACGTTGGTGACAACGCTACAGATGTTCAAGATTTTGGCGCTGAATGCGCTCATCCTTGCATACAGTCAGTCAGTATTGTATCTGGACGGAATAAAGTTCAGTGACATGCAAGCTACATTGCAAGGGTTGCTGCTAGCTGCATGCTTTCTCTTCATATCTAGATCAAAGGTAAAAATGTGTTCTATATAATTGTATGTAAAAACCACTTCAGAGAAAGAATGTACACTGATGAGACATTTCGGATTTAGAGAGAAAGTTGGCATGGACTATCACAGAAATTTTTGCAATGCAAATTACTAATGCTTCTTTTTAGCAAGCATGTCTGCAGTTTCATTTCCTATTATACCTGCATGGACTGGTATTCATTTCACTATTATTTCTTGGTACTGTTGATTTAGTAATAGTAGTAGGTTTATTTTGCCTGGCAGAGTTAAGGCCATGAGGCCTTCTCTTCCACTCAACCATGTCTAGTTTTCCATTTTTAAATTAAATGAATTTCAAGGTGAACAAAAATATTTAAACATTAACTAGACAGTAATTTGTGTCTTATTGCATAACGCAAAGATAAAATTAGAATTAGATATTAAGAATTCTACGATATACATGATGATTCACGAGGATTTACCGTCCCTTATGGAGCTTATTTCTGAAAACATTTTGAGCAAAAAATGTCGTATAAACATTTCTCCTAATCTCATTATTTTCAGAATTACACTAATTTGGAATTGTTTGTAAAATAGCATTATTCTTGAGTTTTAATGGTAAAGGAATATTACAGATATTTAATTATCTAATATTCTGAAGCTAAAAATGTGCTGCGAATTCCATAGTTGCTTCGTACATAATTTTTTTTTTCGATTTTTAACTACAAAATTACATTTTCTTACTCATTTATCACAACAATTGTTACAAATCACGCCACTTCTGTAAATTCTTTAAGACTGTATATTAGGATACATAATTAAACTGTAAAAAATCAATCAATCTTCTTAATGTATCCAGCTGTTTGCCGACAACATAAAGTCCACTATAGTCCACTGTAGTATATTCAGTTGTTGTTTTTCACGAGAAATGAGGGGTATTTTGATCGGCGTTCATTATAGATGCCTGTTGCTAGTAGCCAGAGTTGGGGTGCAGTCAATATATACTGCAGGGCTGTGTTTTCTGCAACTGGTACTGATGATTTTAATTTACTTCTTTTGTGCTTTATGGATGGACAGTATAGAAGAATGTGTTCCAGATTTTCATCATGATTATTACACCACAGACAATTAGGACAACTGTAAAGAATAAAGTTCCTAAAGTCGTATGATTTGTAACAATTTCTTTGTTAAGTGCGTAAGAATGATGGCATTTTTAGTTAAAAATTGAAATATAAAGTCTGTACAAAGCAATTAACAACACATTTTAGCTTCAGAACACTAGCCAATTAAAGAAATGATACTTCTGAATAGTTCATTCTCTGTTTGTAATATTTTTTACCCTTAAAACTGAAGAAAAAAGGTATTTTACTAAGAATTTCAAATTAGTGTAACTTTGAAAATATTGAGATTAGGACAACATTTTTTGCTCAGATTGTCTTCGGAAATAAGCTTCGTAAGTGATGGTAAATCCTCGTGAATCAGCCTGTATAATCAGAAGGCTATCAATGTGCTACTTAATAAATAATATGAATCGTCCTGTTTCATTTTCAGCCATTGAAGACCTTATCAAGACAGAGACCTTTACCTAATATCTTCAATTTTTACACAGTTCTAACTGTATTGCTGCAGTTTCTAGTCCATTTTATTTGCCTCATCTACTTGGTCCAGCAAGCTACAATGAGATCACCACCAAAGTAAGAAAACTTTCTGTTTGTATAATACAGTATTGTAAGCCCCCCGAATTTTTAGGATGTGAACTACTCAAATCAGGGTTTTTTAAAAAGTGATTTAGTGTTTAGTATTTATCTGCCCCAACCCTCCGTATCTGCAATGAAATAGATTAAAAATGGATAGAACACATCTCCTCAGATGTAGCGAATTAAATCAAGACACACAAAGGACATCAGTTTATATTAGGAAGTAAGATGCTTAACAAAGTAATATTCAAGGCCAGTTATTAGAAACTAAATATGAACTATGAACCTATGTAAAATCGACTAGGATCTCACATGAATGTTAAAAAAAAAGTCCAAAAAAAAAAAAACCTGAAGGGACGCAAACTTTTGTACCTTTCATATTATTTCTCCTTCTCTATCCCTTCATTGGTATAAATATTGAAATGAATGAATCATTTAATACAGAGACATTATTACGTGAGGCAAGAAAATGGCAGGTTCCTGATGGCCTGCTCCTTGTGCAGTCTGCGATGCATGGGCTGTTAGAAGTGTGGCATAGTATCCTCAGTCACCATATGGCATTCGCTGTAGTCACAAGTCGTGTTACAAAAGTCCTGATTCTTCAAGTGTACAAAGTTAGTTCGACCACCTCTGTGGTATAAGGGTCAGCATGCTGATCTTTTACGCAGAGGGCCCAAGTTCGATTCCTGATCGGGTTGAATTTCCTGGTTGAAGTTTTTCAGAGTTTTTCCTCAACCATAAGGCAAATGCCAGGAAATTCGGGCCACAACATCCCTGAATATCACCGGCCTCATTCATCACCGAAATCATATTCATAAAAAATCAGTCATACATATACAGTCGCCATCTAGTTCACAACAATAGAACCAGTCTCAACAATAGTACACAGGCCTTCGGATTTCAACCAAAGATTAACTCGCGATATGACCAAAGATGTTAAAGCGAGTATAAATAACAATGAGGAAAAAAAAAGTTAGTGTATAAAGTTTAGTGATTATTGTGTATGTATTTAGGTAATGCCTATCAACAAATTCTCATTGCGTGTCTATGTCAATGAGGGAATTACAGTGTATTTTTGGTACGAGACTAATAAGTAATTATTTGTGGGCTCCACGAAGCCCAGATCTAACATGCTGTGATTTTTATTTATGGGAAACACTAAAAGGTAGGATTTATAGAAAAAAACCCTCCTTCTATGAACTCAAAAACTATATACGAGAAGAAATCGAGCCTATCAATGATGTGAAACTTCAGAGTGTTGTTCATTCGTTTATCAGAAGATGTCAGTTGTGTGTGGCAGCAAATGGAGGTCATCTGCCGTTTCTTTGCCTCACATCCTAATGTCTCTGTACTTCCTGAACATCACAGAAAATACTTTTCTTTGAATTCAAATCAGTCCACTCAAAATTCTCGTATTTTGTTCACCAGAACTCGAAACGCAAATAACTGAACGAATGAATGAATGAATGAATAAAAAAAATAGAAATGAAATTACATTTCCATATTCAGATAGATATAGATTAGGTTCGAACAGCGAATATGGATTATAAAGAATGGACATTTCGCGTCGATACCTTTGATGTAGCAGGACTGATTTCAATGACCTTCAAGCCAGCTAGAGCGTCAGATTCTGCTTTCTCCCTAGAGTTGGCGCTGACATCACACCAGCTAGCAGTTGACACAGCGGAAATATAACACGTATAATTAATACATCTAGGTACATTATGTACTCAAATAAAATAAATTGGATCCATAAAATAATAAATCCGTCATTAACTGTAATGTCTAGACTCTAGAGTTCCTTTATAATGAGAGTTGAGACGTTGACCCCAACAACAATTAAAATATGTAATGATGTGATAGCACTGAAAATGGAAAAACAAAACTCTTATGAGAATTAAAACCATATACCTATATTATATTATATACAAATATTAAACGAATTTGATACATAATTTTATAATGTATTATATTATTTTATAATATAATTTATTATATCTGAAATATAAAAAATTATTATTACAACTAGTTCGTCACTGAGAAATAAGGAAAAGCTGTTAACTTGAATTTATTTGAAGCAAAGCGTTACTGGATTATGCAATAAGGTAGGCGATGTTTGAATCCTGTGTCTCAACTCTATTCTCAATTATTATCTTAGCCTATGCTCGATTACACTAACCTTTAGTGCTTGAAAGTAGAATTAAACGCTGGTGCACAGAGAAACAAAACACAGGAAAATTCGCTCAGTGTCCATTCTTTATAATCCCTATTCGCTGGTTCGAACATAAGAAACAATGGTTAAGTAATCAGTAATGATTAATGAATAAATAAAGACAGGAAATGCCTAGGCAATGTACACAAAAGTTGAAAAGGAATGTTTGGAAATATACATGTTTTTGAAATGATTTACTTGTGTGTTTTTGAAATGATTTACTTGTGTGTTTTTGAAATGATTTACTTGTGTGTTTTTGAAATGATTTACTTGTGTGTTTTTGAAATGATTTACTTGTGTGTTTTTGAAATGATTTACTTGTGTGTTTTTGAAATGATTTACTTGTGTGTTTTTGAAATGATTTACTTGTGTGTTTTTGAAATGATTTACTTGTGTGTTTTTGAAATGATTTACTTGTGTGTTTTTGAAATGATTTACTTGTGTGTTTTTGAAATGATTTACTTGTGTGTTTTTGAAATGATTTACTTGTGTGTTTTTGAAATGATTTACTTGTGTGTTTTTGAAATGATTTACTTGTGTGTTTTTGAAATGATTTACTTGTGTGTTTTTGAAATGATTTACTTGTGTGTTTTTGAAATGATTTACTTATGCGCTTTTGAAATGATTTACTTGTGTGTTTTTGAAATGATTTACTTGTGTGTTTTTGAAATGATTTACTTGTGTGTTTTTGAAATGATTTACTTGTGTGTTTTTGAAATGATTTACTTATGCGCTTTTGAAATGATTTACTTGTGTGTTTTTGAAATGATTTACTTGTGTGTTTTTGAAATGTTACTTGTGTGTTTTTGAAATGATTTACTTATGCGATTTTGAAATGATTTACTTGTGTGTTTTTGAAATGATTTACTTGTGTGTTTTTGAAATGATTTACTTGTGTGTTTTTGAAATGATTTACTTGTGTGTTTTTGAAATGATTTACTTGTGTGTTTTTGAAATGATTTACTTGTGTGTTTTTGAAATGATTTACTTGTGTGTTTTTGAAATGATTTACTTGTGTGTTTTTGAAATGATTTACTTGTGTGTTTTTGAAATGATTTACTTGTGTGTTTTTGAAATGATTTACTTATGTGTTTTTGAAATGATTTACTTGTGTGTTTTTGAAATGATTTACTTGTGTGTTTTTGAAATGATTTACTTGTGTGTTTTTGAAATGATTTACTTGTGTGTTTTTGAAATGATTTACTTATGCGCTTTTGAAATGATTTACTTGTGTGTTTTTGAAATGATTTACTTGTGTGTTTTTGAAATGATTTACTTATGCGCTTTTGAAATGATTTACTTATGCGCTTTTGAAATGATTTACTTGTGTGTTTTTGAAATGATTTACTTGTGTGTTTTTGAAATGATTTACTTGTGTGTTTTTGAAATGATTTACTTGTGTGTTTTTGAAATGATTTACTTATGCGCTTTTGAAATGATTTACTTGTGTGTTTTTGAAATGATTTACTTGTGTGTTTTTGAAATGTTACTTGTGTGTTTTTGAAATGATTTACTTATGCGATTTTGAAATGATTTACTTGTGTGTTTTTGAAATGATTTACTTATGCGCTTTTGAAATGATTTACTTGTGTGTTTTTGAAATGATTTACTTGTGTGTTTTTGAAATGATTTACTTGTGTGTTTTTGAAATGATTTACTTGTGTGTTTTTGAAATGATTTACTTGTGTGTTTTTGAAATGATTTACTTGTGTGTTTTTGAAATGATTTACTTGTGTGTTTTTGAAATGATTTACTTGTGTGTTTTTGAAATGATTTACTTGTGTGTTTTAGAAATGATTTACTTGTGTGTTTTAGAAATGATTTACTTGTGTGTTTTTGAAATGATTTACTTGTGTGTTTTTGAAATGATTTACTTGTGTGTTTTTGAAATGATTTACTTATGCGCTTTTGAAATGATTTACTTGTGTGTTTTTGAAATGATTTACTTGTGTGTTTTTGAAATGATTTACTTGTGTGTTTTTGAAATGTTACTTGTGTGTTTTTGAAATGATTTACTTATGCGATTTTGAAATGATTTACTTGTGTGTTTTTGAAATGATTTACTTGTGTGTTTTTGAAATGATTTACTTATGCGCTTTTGAAATGATTTACTTGTGTGTTTTTGAAATGATTTACTTGTGTGTTTTTGAAATGATTTACTTGTGTGTTTTTGAAATGATTTACTTGTGTGTTTTTGAAATGATTTACTTGTGTGTTTTTGAAATGATTTACTTGTGTGTTTTTGAAATGTTACTTGTGTGTTTTTGAAATGATTTACTTATGCGATTTTGAAATGATTTACTTGTGTGTTTTTGAAATGATTTACTTGTGTGTTTTTGAAATGATTTACTTGTGTGTTTTTGAAATGATTTACTTGTGTGTTTTTGAAATGATTTACTTGTGTGTTTTTGAAATGATTTACTTGTGTGTTTTTGAAATGATTTACTTGTGTGTTTTTGAAATGATTTACTTGTGTGTTTTTGAAATGATTTACTTGTGTGTTTTTGAAATGATTTACTTATGTGTTTTTGAAATGATTTACTTGTGTGTTTTTGAAATGATTTACTTGTGTGTTTTTGAAATGATTTACTTGTGTGTTTTTGAAATGATTTACTTGTGTGTTTTTGAAATGATTTACTTATGCGCTTTTGAAATGATTTACTTGTGTGTTTTTGAAATGATTTACTTGTGTGTTTTTGAAATGATTTACTTATGCGCTTTTGAAATGATTTACTTATGCGCTTTTGAAATGATTTACTTGTGTGTTTTTGAAATGATTTACTTGTGTGTTTTTGAAATGATTTACTTGTGTGTTTTTGAAATGATTTACTTGTGTGTTTTTGAAATGATTTACTTATGCGCTTTTGAAATGATTTACTTGTGTGTTTTTGAAATGATTTACTTGTGTGTTTTTGAAATGTTACTTGTGTGTTTTTGAAATGATTTACTTATGCGATTTTGAAATGATTTACTTGTGTGTTTTTGAAATGATTTACTTATGCGCTTTTGAAATGATTTACTTGTGTGTTTTTGAAATGATTTACTTGTGTGTTTTTGAAATGATTTACTTGTGTGTTTTTGAAATGATTTACTTGTGTGTTTTTGAAATGATTTACTTGTGTGTTTTTGAAATGATTTACTTGTGTGTTTTTGAAATGATTTACTTGTGTGTTTTTGAAATGATTTACTTGTGTGTTTTTGAAATGATTTACTTGTGTGTTTTAGAAATGATTTACTTGTGTGTTTTAGAAATGATTTACTTGTGTGTTTTTGAAATGATTTACTTGTGTGTTTTTGAAATGATTTACTTGTGTGTTTTTGAAATGATTTACTTATGCGCTTTTGAAATGATTTACTTGTGTGTTTTTGAAATGATTTACTTGTGTGTTTTTGAAATGATTTACTTGTGTGTTTTTGAAATGTTACTTGTGTGTTTTTGAAATGATTTACTTATGCGATTTTGAAATGATTTACTTGTGTGTTTTTGAAATGATTTACTTGTGTGTTTTTGAAATGATTTACTTATGCGCTTTTGAAATGATTTACTTGTGTGTTTTTGAAATGATTTACTTGTGTGTTTTTGAAATGATTTGTGTGTTTTTGAAATGATTTACTTGTGTGTTTTTGAAATGATTTACTTGTGTGTTTTTGAAATGATTTATTTATGCGCTTTTGAAATGATTTACTTGTGTGTTTTTGAAATGATTTACTTGTGTGTTTTTGAAATGATTTACTTGTGTGTTTTTGAAATGATTTACTTGTGTGTTTTTGAAATGATTTACTTATGCGCTTTTGAAATGATTTACTTGTGTGTTTTTGAAATGATTTACTTGTGTGTTTTTGAAATGATTTACTTGTGTGTTTTTGAAATGATTTACTTGTGTGTTTTTGAAATGATTTACTTATGCGTTTTTGAAATGATTTACTTGTGTGTTTTTGAAATGATTTACTTGTGTGTTTTTGAAATGATTTACTTGTGTGTTTTTGAAATAATTTACTTATGCGCTTTTGAAATGATTTACTTGTGTGTTTTTGAAATGATTTACTTGTGTGTTTTTGAAATGATTTACTTGTGTGTTTTTGAAATGATTTACTTATGCGCTTTTGAAATGATTTACTTGTGTGTTTTTGAAATGATTTACTTGTGTGTTTTTGAAATGATTTACTTGTGTGTTTTTGAAATGATTTACTTGTGTGTTTTTGAAATGATTTACTTATGCGCTTTTGAAATGATTTACTTGTGTGTTTATGAAATGATTTACTTGTGTGTTTTTGAAATGATTTACTTGTGTGTTTTTGAAATGATTTACTTGTGTGTTTTTGAAATGATTTACTTGTGTGTTTTTTAGTACGAAACAAATTACTTCTATTGGTAATATTTTTTTTTCTTCTGATTATTAGAGAAGATAAACCAGTAGACACAGAAGAAGAGGAGGAGTTCGTGCCCAGCTTGTTGAATAGCACAGTGTATATAATTTCTATGGCTCTGCAAGTTTCTACATTCGCAATTAATTATCGGGTGAGTACTTCTGTATTGTATGCAAGCCACTGTGTGAATCAGAATGATGTGTAATCCACATTCTAAATCAAATCTTCATCAGTGAGAGATTGCTGGTGCTATTCTGTCACGTTTTCGTGGTTCACGTCCTTTTTCATCAAGAATTATTTACGTTTCATTGTACAATAATTTTTACCTCTATATAATATAAAAAGTTTTTAAGTGAGACTACAAAATAAATTTAGATAATCAGTAATCCAAACTTCCTCTCCATCAACGTCATTTGTTAAAACATTTCAAATATCTTCAAAATCATAGTTTCACTCTTGGCCAGTAGTACGAAACTTTAGAAAAATTTTGATTAATTCTTGTAACATGTTATATCCATGTTTATTGGTACTGTATTTATCAATTTTGTCCAGAATGCGTGAAATTTTTTATTTCTTTATAGGAGTAAGAATCTGAAACTATAGATTGTTTAGTGTTCATACACAATGGCCGTATTATTACCATTAATATTACTATATTTTATTTTTATTATTTTATAATTATTATATTGCTGTTGCTGCTACTATATTAATGGAGAAACTTTAAATTTTGAGAATGGTGCTCTTTCTTGTCCTCATTCATGATTTTGTTATCAGAAATAATGGACTGTGCCTTAAGATCTCCCGCCTTCCCCACCTAAAGGATCCCATACACGCAAACTCTTACCTCGTGCTAAGTCTGTAAAAACCTAAATCCACAGAAAAATTCTCTTGTGTATGGGCGAAAAGTATTAAGACTTTCACCCTGGATGTAAGTCTCTAGAGTTCAGTGGCTCCTTGAATTTTTCCATCTGTAACACTCTTCAAATTAAGTACTTACTTACATATGGCTTTTAAGGAACCCGCAGGTTCATTACCGCTCTCACATAAGCCTGCCATCGGTTCCTGTCCTGAGCAAGATTAATCCAGTCTTTATCATATTCACCTCCCCCAAATCCATTTTAATATTATCCTCCCATCTACGTCTCGGCCTCCCCAAAGGTCTCTTAACCTCCGCCTCCCAACTAACACTCTATATGCATTTCTGGATTCGCCCATACGTGCTACATGCCCTGCCCATCTCAAACATCTGGATTTAATGTTGCTAATGATGTCAGATGAAGAATACAATGCATGCAGTTCTGCATTGTGTAATTTTCTCCATTCTCCTATAACTTCATCCCTCTTAACCCCAAATATTTTCCTAAGAACTTTATTCTCAAACACCTTTAATCTCTGTTCCTGTCTCAAAGTGAGAGTCCAAGTTTCACAACCATACAGAACAACCGGTGATATAACTGTTTTATAAATTCTAACTTTCAAATTTTTTGACAGCAGACTAGATGACAAAAGCTTCTCAACTGAATAATAACAGACATTTCCCAAATTTATTCTGCATTTAATTTCCTCCCGAGTGTCATTTATATTTGTTACTGTTGTTTCTAGATATTTGAATTTTTCCACCTCTTCGAAGGATAAATCTCCAATTTTTATAGTATTTCCATTTCGTACAATATTTTAGTCACGAGACATAATCATATATTTGTCTTTTCGGGATTTACTTCCAAACCTATTGCTTTACTTGCTTCAAGTAAAATTTCCGTGTTTTTCCTAATCGTTTGTGAATTTTCTCCTAACATATTCACGTCATTCACATAGATAAGAAGCTGATGTAACCCGTTCAATTCCAAACTCTCTCTCTCTCTCCAATTTAAGTAGGAGAAAAAAATAAACATAGAAAAAGCAATACTGCGAGCGTGTAGTCGATATATTTCGTCATTTATAAGTTATAACAGCAAAACCAGAGAGATTTTATTTAATAATGATGCTAAAGAATGGCGAACAAATGAATGCAGAACCATGCAGGAATAGTATTTCTCGAGGGATCGCATTTCTCCATTGGAAATAATTCATTTCAACAGTCTCTTACGACTTCTTTGTGAACTATAAGTCTAGGAGGTAAGTCTGAGGATGAATGGACAGTCATCCAATTCAGACATACCTTTCTAGCATAAGTCTATACAGATAAGTCTCTGATAAGTCTTTGCGCGTATGGGGTCCTTTAGAAATAGAATTTAACTGTCACACTAACAAAATTCCAGAAAGAAGAAAGATTTTAACAACCTTTTCGGAAGACATTGGAAGCCAACCAACTAGGATTGTTTTTTATGTATCGGCTATTCCATATGAAATCTATCAGTAAAAAACCTCGCATTTTTTTTATATTCTAATTTTTTCCGTACTTATACAAGGTGCTGAGGGGAGTGCATTTTCAAAAGTACACTATCGAAAGTCAAACAATTTTTGTATTATTGAGCGACAAATTTAGCGTATTTTATAAAAAGAAGCCTCTTTCAGCGCTCAGAACTCTGGAACCATTTACTGCAGAACATTGAACGAGAGCTTATTTTGAAGCTGGTATGTTATGATAAGAAGTAATCCTTATTTTTATTGTACACAGAGAGACAGATAATCTGATTTTACTTGCTTTTAGGCTTTTTGGCCATTTGGCCATTTGTAAAAATGTAAAAAATATTGAGAAAAAACCTTGCATTATTAAGTAGGGATTCGGCATTGTTTGCTTAGTGGTATGGCAATAAGTTTCGAGGGTATTAAATAGATTATTTTCACACGCCTGGACTTGAACGGCGCAATACCCCACGCACTGGCCAAGAGCTGAAGATAAGCGAGCATTAGGCGTCATTTTACTCCTGTGTTTAAGAAAACCTGTGATAGAGCTAGCACAGCCATGACTGCTAGACGACACATCACGTGTTTGTCTCCTGGCCTTGCTTGTCTCAGCTAAGCTCCCATCTCACAGTTAGCTGGTTAGTTCACATGCGTACTATTTATTTTCTTTATTTGATATTTTCAATACTTTCTTATCAACATACCATCAGTAAAAAATATGTGTTTATTTGTATCTTCAATGCGGAATCTAACTATATATTTTTAAAATATTTTTTCCTAGCCAAAGGCGTCTTAATGAGGAAAAATCTAAATTTCTCCATTTCCATAAAAAGTAAGAAAGCTGTTTATATGTCAATATAAACTTTAATTTCTCAGCATCAAAATAAACCATGATTTTGATCATTGGGCAAAAGGGTTTCGGAGCCACAACAGTTTAAAGTTGCTAATTTTATAAAAATACGATAAATTTAAATATTTTTAATTTAAACACTATGAAGTTCTGATGCCTCAAACTTTGCACAAAGCATTGTATCACAGTTCTCTACGTACAAAAAAAGTTTCATTGTATTTAGAAATTGTAAGGTCAATTTTCTCTATATTTCGGTCGATTTGAGATGGAATAGCTCGTATGTAGTGTTGTGAAAGAAATTTATGAACTGAAGCTTAGTTTCATGTTTTGATGTACGTATTTATCTTCCAGGGTCATCCATACATGGAGAGCCTGACAGAGAACAAAGCTCTTCTTTACAGTATTGTAGGTTCAGCGGGTGCCATATTGGCTCTGGCAATGGGAATATTTCCAGACATGGCATACCAGTTTGAAATAGTAGACTTTCCTGCAGAGGTAAGTGATTCCTATTGGTGATAAGTGGAAAACATTTAAGCCAATCCTCGTACTGCTCATGAAGTGCCACTCTGAATAACATTAAGTACATTTATTATACAGACCTGAGATATTAGACTTTCATAGTAACTGAATTTATGTTCAAGTTTTTGGATCTTGCACCTTCTGTTAAAATATAATCTCTCCAACATTTTAGAACTGTCCACAGAGTTAGCTTTGTGATAGATTGTTTGTCTCCAGACTAGCCAACCTAGGTTTGATTCCTGGCAAGGTCAGAGATTTTTGTGTAAAATTTCTACATCGGGAATAGGAGAGGTGACGGTGCACAATTTCTAATGACTAAATTGTGTACCAATATGTCTGGGTTAAATCCCAGATCTCATCGCAGTGCACATGAAAAGAAGGCATCTGTCACTGTTGATTGTTATTCGTCCGTCGGACAGGGGCGTTAAGCCTGGCAGCCTCCATGGTGCTATTCAACAGAAATAGGCTACATACCAGCATTGAGTTTCCCTTTCTCCCTTCCTCATCGCCATCATCACTCATTCCACGAACATTCACCCTAGTACACGCAAATACCAGAGGTCTGCATCGGACGTTTTCGCTCGAGCGCCAAGTAGTTCATAGCATAATCAGATAGGTAGCGCACATGCATGATGGGTAGAATTGCCGCGAGTGATAAATCCTCAAACGGTATAAGTCAAGTGTTAGACATTCGTTCTTGTTACAGTGATGAACTGTGTAGTAACATCATAGATGTTTATCAATTCAAAACTTTGCAGTGTTTAACTAACCTCTCCATAGTACAACTACAAAACTTGCTTCAAAATGTAATATAAATGTTGTAGGTAAATGTTTTTTTTTTTTTTTTTTTTTTTCCAAACCGGAGTGATTTTGTTTTTGCCACATCTGATAGATGTTATTGGATGTAAATGTAATTATTATAAACGGAGAACACAATCACGATAATGCAAGAACTGTATCAAGTTTCTAATAATAATAATAATAATAATAATAATAATAATAATAATAATAATAATAATCTCTAATAATTAGTGTATCAATCTTTTTTGTCTGTAACAGTTGTGCAGAATGATTATTCGTTTTATTACATTTTCTGTGACGTTATCTCTGTACTAATATTGTTATTAATCTACTGCTATATCAATAATATTTTGTAAAACGTTTCTACATTGTAGCAATATATAGGCGGAACACTATGTATGGACCTATCTTATTATTATATATGTGGTAAATCAAATATTGAATAATTATTAATTAGCAGTAATAACTGTATATCGAAGTTTTTCATGCTATTTTATTTATAACTTCATGTTCCTGTTTTGGTACGTTCCATTAGACTGTTCCACTAAACGTTTGTCACAAACGCAGAAAATAAAGCCTTATTTTTACCGTGTGAGCAAAACATATGTGTATCTTATCTGTCGCATTCCATACAAGATAAGACATGTCGGTGAGATGACCTTGTACTGTACTTCTATTTATTACGAGCGTATCACGACCGATCTTATGTAACTCGAGGGTGCGACATTTGACCGAGTTCAAGCAAGCAATTTAACTCCAATGCAGCACTCTGACAGATACACATCATGTATAGTGTGGTCCGCCAAAGTGGTGTGCAACTTGAAAATGGGTCACAGCCCTGCCATCTATCCGCATTATGCGAAACCCGAATCACGCAAGTGAAATGGATAGGCATTGGATACACACATTTTAGAATTACCACCATGGTGACTCAGTGCTAGTGTGTCCGGGTTCAAATCCCGGTCGAGCCACCCTGGATTTATAACTTTGTTGGGCAAGCTCGTGGTCCAGGTAAGACAGAGATTTTCTCGGGTACTCCAGTTCCGTGTGAGATCCCAATAATTCTCTATCGTCATCCTTCATTGATAAATGTGCCTTATTCCACTTTTGATGTTGTTTATTTTGTGTGTCGCAGTTCCGGATCATCCTGGTACAAGTGCTGTTTGCAGACTTCGCTCTTTCATTCCTGGTGGACCGTGTTTGCCTGTGGTTGCTGGGCGAAGGAAAATTGCGGATAAAAAGAAGTGCATAAATGTAGGCAAATAAAGTTATTATTGTTTAAAGACCTCTTTGCAGCTGCCCTGCCACGAGCATCAATATTCCGAACTCAAATCAACATTAATGGGCGTCAACTTCAGAATTTCCACTTACGTGAAATTTCTTTGCAACATGTTAAATTCGGTGAAATATATTTTGAAAAATAAAAAATATAAAAAAAATTTCTTGTTTGTACAGCTGTGTCCAGAGAAAAGAAAATTAAAATTGTGGACATAATTACTGTACATTCACAAGAGTACTGATTGCATTTAATAATAAAGTGATTAAGAAAAATCAACTGCAGATCTCTGTGGTGTGACCTACATGTGAAGTGTCGTATGCTTTGTTGTGTTGTGTCACCTCGTGCTAAGATTTGGATGTTGCTTTTAAAGATCAGGCGAGTTTATAAAAATTATAATACCCCAGGCGCACTACTGTTTAGTTGCAAGTTACTGAAATCAGTGAAAGGTATTTCCTAAATCCTTCTGATCCAAATCTTGAACACTATCATCTTGCTGCAGACACTGGATGTCATTGCACATGTTTTAAGGTTATGCAATATGTTTAAAAATTGGAACAGCTAGCTTAAGAAAATTGTTGGAAATGGGAGATGGAGTGTTAAAAATGTTATAGTCACTTGTTTACGAGTCTCAAAACTTAAAAACTTCATAAATTTCATGCAGTACTAAACTCAGTTTTTCTTTGAAGCAACTTTGAACTCTAATCAGTATAGAAAACTAGTGCATGCATGTACACACGTTCACTTTGAGAAAATTATTTTAGAAATGTTAGCATTTAGATTACAAAATATTTTAATACTCTGTTCATGAACTGTTCTTTGTCTTACCATTCCAACATTTTCATACATATCCACGAGTTTCAAATCGTCTAAATTTTATAAACCACAAAAAACATATTTATTAAATGTCAATTCTGTTATTTAACTGAAGGAAACTCGTGGAAAATTCACAAATTAGTGTGAATATCACTATTTTCACTGTGAAACGATTGGTTGTGGTTCTTATTTTTGTTATAAAAAGTTATTTCCCTTAAAACGCATACGAGTACGAACATGGCTTCTAGTTTGCATATTGGTGGACATTCAGATTTCTCATTTATTACATTTGCAGTTCTGAAGAGCACCCATAATGTTTCTGTGAAATATGTTGAACTGGCCAGCATCTTTGACATGGAAATTTAATGTTTTTTCAATACTGTTTTGTATGTAAATAAAATGAATGTGGTATTTTGATACCAGTTAAGTTGTTCAAGATTCTGCCAGCGTATTATATATTTAAAAATCATTCCTGAAGTATAATGGTATGGATTACATTGTAACTGGAGACAGAAGTACGGAATTTAATACTGTTTGTATTTATATTACCTTGTAATGAAAGTTACCTGAACAAGCAAGTGAAAGTGATCTTACTTCATTACACTTTGATATTGGTTTTAATTCTATTTATTCCCCTTTTTCCTTTACCCTCACACCAGGAGCAATATCACCCCTGTTTGGCTACTGGGAACGAGATTGTTTGACAAGATAAACTAATATTGTTTCTGATAGGGATGTCATTTGGTGGGTGCCTAACTGGTATTAATTTCCAAATGCATCCAATTTTCTATAATGATGTATTATTCATTACAATTTTAAACAACTCATTGGCGTCATATTGATGCGTGAATGGTTTTGATTATTAATATTTTATTGTTTTAATTGTCCAACTTACATAATATTTATAGATTTCAGGGGCGAATGCTGGTCACGACAGTTAGGCTTGCTCTTTTATTGATGGGGGGAAGATGGGAGGATATAATTCATCTGGTTTGCAGACTTTTCGTGTCTTGTAATAGACAATGTTAAAGTATTTAAACTGTCAAAGCCACTTTTACACCATACACCGTTATCTGTAGAAAATAACAAACACGGCCAACAAAACAGTTTATTCAGTTTTTTCGACCCTGCCAACCAATGCGTGTTATTGTATTGAGATGTACTGAACGAGCGCACATATTCTCTATTTTTCTCCTTATGCTGTCTTTTTAAATCTGGGAGCCCTGGACATGGTCTGCCGTTCTTTATAATGTCGGTCTTCTCTTGAATAGTCCTCCGGGAAAATGGATTTGATAATAAAGTTTCAGTAACACACATTTCCGAACTTATTGCAACACTTCAAATTAACGTTTAAGAACTAATAATACATGCAGCAGCTAACATATGCATTCCGCTCATAAAATTACATTACACTCGCAAATCACAGCACATTCACTGGTAAAAACTGCTGCCAATCAGTGTTGCCAACTTGATTCTTAAACATCCGCTGTGAAGCCTTACAGAAACCGCTAAATTGCTATATTATCAATGTAAAATTATATTATTTTGCCGCTGTGAGTGCTAAAAATACCCGCTAAATCCCTAGATCAGCAATAATAATAATAATAATAATAATAATAATAATAATAATAATAATAATAATATTTATTTAATCTGATAAGGTTAAGGCCATAAGGCCTTCTCTTCCATCCTACCAGATAGCACATATAAATACAAAAAAGAAATACAAACACTGATGAAAATGATACAAATTAAGTTAAAGCCCTGTAGAGGGTCAACAGAGTCAAAAGTACATTATAGAGCTCTCATCGAGCTAATACAACAAAAAGAAAGAAAACAGAGATAGCAATGATGATATTGATAACTGACAATAATAATAATAATAATAATAATAATAATAAATACATTACATATTAATTTTCAATTTTACAACAGCATAGTTACAATATTTACTATATGTCATGGGTTAAGGTGAAGTTGCGCAACCAGACATGTGTTCAACAAGCAATTCCACGAACTAGAATGTGATTTTTTAATTTAAATTTGAATTTTGATATTGTCCGACAGTCTCTGACATGGTCCGGGAGAGAATTCCAGAGGCGTGGAATAGATATGCTGAATTTACCCGCTAAACTAATGCCGAAAAACGCTAGATCTAGCGGGAAAACCGCTGAATTGGCAACACTGCTGCTATCTGTGTAACGTTAAATAGTCGTTGGTGTAGCTCTCAGACCAGAGCTTCATACAACATATAACAGAAGCATGTGCGACTGGGACGGATTAGGAGGAAGGCACTTGCGCGCGCATCATATTCTCGCTGTTTCTACGTCTTTCCTGTAGCTCCGAGAAACAAGCAAGCGTTGCGATCTTGCAGTGTGCAACCTGCGGATGGTATTATGCCTAGACATTATTACAAAAATCAAAAGAAATTTTAATGTACGTAATCCCATTTTGAGAAATACACATTCTACGAAAATATTGGGCTTGCACAGCAAGCATAGCATGCCCGGAGAAATCGCCCCTGATAGATTTTAGTAAAGCATTTGATAGAGTCGATAGAGATAAATTATGGGATATAATGGCCTGCAGAGGAATACAAATATTAATCTGGGAGTAAGACAAAGGTGCTGCACTTCACCCACTCTAATCTATATTTGGACAACGCAATCCAACATCGGAAACAGCGGCTAAGTACTTTACATATATCAAACAACTACGATACAAATAACTTTATAATAACACTCTTATATGCGGATGATCATGTCATAATATCGGATAATGAAGATACAATGCAGAGCCTTGTTTGAACTCCACAAAATAATACAGAATTATAATTTTGACATCTCCGTAAGTAAAAGTAAGGCAATGGCATTTCAGGGACTCCAACCTATAAGATGTAAATTTGTACTAAATAATATGCCAATAGAACAAGTAAATAAATTTAAGTTCCTGGATTGCTCGTTGTCATACATTAAAGAAGTAGATACAGAAAACAAAATTGAAAATTTTTCGAGAATGTGTGGTACAATTAAGAGTAACAAAGTCAGAAAAGACACAATGATAAAGTTCTATAAAACTATGGCAATCCCAGGAGCGCTATATGGCAGTGAGACATGGACAATGTCATCTAGAGATAAAAGTAGATTACAGGCCACAGAGATGAGGTTTCTGAGGTCGGTACTGGGAGTAACAAGAAGAGACAGACTTAGAAATGAAAATATAAGAAACCAATTACAAATTTGTAATATAAATGAACAGATAATAAATTATAGACAAAAATGACTGGAACACGTAGAGAGAATGGGCGAGAATAGATATCCTAAACAAATTATGCATTATATACCTAAAGGGAGGAGAAACATCGGTAGACCTAAGAAAAGATGGATCAATCAATGAGTGCAACTAATTTGGAGCCGCAACAAGCCTTAAAAGGCTTAAAGCTTTGAGGAGAAGAAGAAGAAGAAGATTTTATTGCTGTCTTGATAGTAGGCCTCATGAAATGAGGAAGCAGTTACCAAGTAATTAACGAGAAGGCTCTGTCTTGTTAAATTTACGAGTACATGCAGGTTCTTTCTTTGTAGAGGACATACATAAGTTTGTGGAGGATCGAGATGCCTGTCTAATCAGAGGAGATGCTTTGTATAGATATCGTATGTACATTCGTCTGTGTATAGTAAAACAATTAAATGTAATAAAAATCTAAACACTTCACGGTGTTAAACTTTCTTATAAAGTTAATATACTTTAACTTTTTAACAAATTTTAACACTGTAGTCAAGTTTATAAAATTACCGAACGAGTTGGCTCAGACATTGGTGTTTGAGACTCGTATTCGGGAGGTCCCGGGTTCATGTTTCAACCAGGATCTGAACCTGGGCCTGCTTGTTTCACAGTCAGGCATACTGACCCAGAGTTACCATATTCTGAAATCTGAAAATGCTGACATATTCCTCTCGCCAACAAACTCCTTGTACCAACTTCGTCATTTATGTCACTTCTGTAGCTTCTGCATATTTATCACTACATCTAATTTTCTTTAACAGTTCCTTGTTACTTACTATACAAACAGTCAAACATGTAAAATGTCGGAAATTAAATTTCACTGAAACAAGTCTTTCATGGAATCAATAGTAATGTATCTGGATAAACTGCATTTACACATTTAACAATCACATAAACTGCAATATGCTTCTCACAGCAACATGAGGCCAAACGAAAGAAAATGAATAAATAAGACTTCAGTATGAAAAACGCAGACAAATTAGAGGATTTCCAAAACTGTATGTGGACAGCTATTTTTATTATCAAAAAGTGGACATGTTCATATAAATGCTAACATGTGGTAATCCTATGCTAGCCATTGCTCCACAGCGATGGACTGTTTTGGTCTTACATACCAGTCAGTTCCTGTAGGAGAGAGTGTGATTCTATTAGACACATTTGGCCCCCCCCCCCCCCAGCCTGGGGTCAACAGAGCATAGGGCTTCTACAGACACACATTAACAAGGGACATTCATCCATGCCCAAGGTGGGATTGGAACCCACAAACATTTTGACCGTGCTGCCTAAGGGGAGTTCATCTTACACTGCATAGCAACTCTACCCAGCATAATGTAATATAATGATTAGAGCCCGTGTGTTTAGGCATTTATTTTGGTTAAAATAGGCAGGCATATAGGCACTGAAAGTAGTAAAAATAGGCAGTGAAATAGGCATTTATTATTCACGGAAACACAAAAAATAGACAAATACTTAATAAACTACCCCATATAGTACTCACTTTCCTTGGTTACATGTCACAACAAGATGCTTTTATAAGTTGTCAACTGTCATAGTGAGCCGCCTGTCATAACCTTTTTCATGGTGGAAAGAGATCTTTCTACTTCTACTGAAGTGATTGGAGCAAACTTAAAAAACTTATTTCAGAAGGACTGTCTCTACTTTCTTTCAGAGATCGGGAAAAACCGACTGTGTATTGTCCCAAAAAGAGGGGTTTGAAAAGGGATTAGGGACTTCAAAGTACATGTGATAATAGTAATGGGACCTGGAGACTTGCTTTTAATACTTCCCTCATTCCCTTTCTTTCGGTGGTAAACCCCAAAGTGACCTGAGCACTGAGGGTTATACTGTTCAAACTTCTTTGTTAAATGACATAAAAGATGGAATCGGTAGGGAGAAAAGTTTACCACTTCTTGGAAACATGTATTGTTGGAGAATAAGATTCTCAGCAAATATTTGTGTGAGGTGAATATATATTTTTAATTTGTACAACCGTTCTGTTTTGTTTTTTGATATAATTTATGTCCGGTTTATTTTAAATGCATTAAAATTATAGAACATGTATAATAACGATGAAAAAAGGCATTTATCCTTAAAATAGGCAACGGGAGCTAAAATAGGCAAAAAAGGCAAAATAAAAATTGGGCCTATCATCCCCAAATGTCTGGAAACGAGTTTATCTCTGATAAGTCTTTCATACATACACTCAGTTTAAAAAAGGCATTTTGCCTAACATCCAGGCTCTAATAATGCTATTACGTAATGAGCAAAGCAATGATAGAAGACTGTAATCAAAGCTCCACTGTATCCCTGTACAGTTGGACATGTAACATACGAAACACACAAGAGTGCAAACTATGTAACAGAATTAAAAATGAAATATTAATGAAGTATGTATAATCTGTACACTAAAATTAAGCATGAAACTATCTATAAAATTGAGAACTAAAATTCAAAATATTACACTTTAAGGAAATTCTGCTCTGGGTAACAAATTAAACAAAAGAATGAATAATGTAAGTCCATGTACAGTCTTTGATCCCCCCCACCATTGGGGAATTTAATTGAAGTGAATTTATTATGGCAGGCAGAGTAACTATCTCATGCCCCCATGTTATATTGCTAACTATGCACTTCATTAGAACCAGGTACCCAGCTTCGAAGCCGTTAGCCCTGTGAACTTACAGTGTATTTATTTTCCCCTATTTTCATATTACAGGATTATCTAAGAAATTAGCAAGTTCTTTGTAATAGTAGAAGAGAAAGTGTGGGGGAAGGGAAGAGGTCCGTGGCCCATTTCTTTTAGGTATCATCCCGACAACTGTCTTAGAAAAAAGTTTTGTCGCATATATACTTTATAAGCCCCAGAAAAGAGGCAGTGCGCATGATCAGAGAATGAGCAACCTGGTTCACAAGAGAACTATCTGACAGTTATAAAGTATCTGTGTAACAAAACGTTTTTCTAAGACTGTACATATTGAAATCGTATATTAAATTTTACAAAGAAAATTACAAAACAATATTTACAAAAATTATGAAACATCACTAATTTTTCTTTAATCTCATAGTTTTAGTTAAGAGAGTATTATCCTCTGCCTCCTTCCTGAGTCTTGCATAAGTACTCCCAGTGTTGTCATGGTAATTTTTCTCTTGGCCATATGCTCCAACCGTTGTTTTCTCCTTTGAACTATATTTTAATCTTTTCTCTCTATCTCTCCGACCATCACTTAATGATTTCTTATATTAAAGAAGAAGTAAAGAAATCGTTTTGCTTTACCTTTTAACTGTAAAACTAGCTTGATTTAAAGAATACACCATGTAGCTCTCACAGTAGATACAAACTTGTCGTGATGAATCTTTGAGTGTGTATCTACAGCACTTTGTATTTTTCAACCATTCTTTTATGGGTATAATTCTGGATTCCAGCACTGTAGAGGTGGACAGTTTTGTTTATGAACATCAAACAAGATGGATTAGGAACAGCAAGAGATGATCTAAAATCTGTACAGATCTCCAAGTACAAAACGTAGGCACCCATATGCTGTATGGCTTTGTATAGACAAAATGTTCTTTTCCCCATATGATTAATTAAAAAATTGTAGGTTCCCTTACGACATATGGCCTCTATGACACCATTGAGTACTCCTATCTTATACACCACCATCTCCAAATGACAAAAATTAAATGCATGTTTGGTATTCTTTCAAGCCCAGCATAGTAATAAATGCCAATTCAAAGTATCTGTAGAATTTATGATATCAGCCTGTATAGTCCTATATGAAAGCACTAATTTGGTTATCAGTACATTTTGATTTCTGTTCTAGATCATGTAAATTTATTCACTGCATTGTTAGCCATTGTTTATATTACCCACTTCTCGTTTTTGCTCTACACTTCAGACAATATTAAGTTTGAATCTTTATTAAAATATTTTATATCACTACACAAATGTAATACAGTAAAACCTTGGATTATAAGTAACTTGGTTTGCGAGTGTTCTGCAAAATGAGTGAACAATGAGGAAACATTTTGTTTGATAAACGAGCGATGTCTTACAATACAAGCAGCACAATTTGTATGTAACTTGCTTCGCTTGCCATGCATCACGTGATTGATCACATGGATCGCATTGTGAGCAACAGCAAGAGGCAACGGAGATGTCATCTGAAGAGAAAGAAAAAAGAGCGGACGAATTCCTCGCTTCAAATGAGATTAAAGAGGTGTGTAAAAAGTGGGAAGCAGTACAAAATTTTGTTCAAATTCATTACCCTGATAAAGTTGTAGCAGTGCGTGCGATAAATCTGTTTAACGACAATGCAATGTCACATTTCTGCAAAATCCTCAAAATGAGGCAAAAGCAGGTGTTGTTGAATAGATGCTTAGTCAAAGCAAAAGATTCCAGTCTGTCAAGCAGTCAGAAGTGATTCAGTGATAGTGAAAATATTTTCTTTAAAAGTTCATGAAGTTTACTAAGCAGTAAAACAGGTGAAAGACACTCAAAAACAAAATATAGTAAATATAGTAAAGTAATTTGTGTTGCACTGTGAATTTTACCTAAATTATACTGTTTTTTATATGAATATGTGAAATGAATTAATCTGAGTTAGCATTTTTAAAGGCATGTTGTGTCCAATTAGTATAGTATCAATCAAATAGTGTAAGTTCTTATAGTCAATTACTTAACAATATTACATACATTGAACCTTTATGTTATTACATGAGGTAGTATTTACAAATTATGACATGTTATTACATGAAGTAGTATTTATAAATTATGACATGTTATTACATGAGGTAGTATTTACAAATTATGACATGTTATTACATGAAGTAGTATTTACAAATTGTCATAATTTGTAAATACTACTTCATGTAATAACATAAAGGTTCAATGCATGTAATATTGTTAAGTAATTGACTGTAAGAACTTACACTATTTGATTGAGTTAACATTGTTTTTTATGGAGAAAGTCGCTTTGATATGAGAGTGTTTTTGATTAAGATCACGTTTTCGAAAGTAATTATGCTCGTAATTCAAGGTTTCATTGTATGTTACTACGGTAAAATCCCTCATAACCGGCACCCAAACAACCGGCAATACCAAAACAATGGCACTTTTGGCAGAGCACAAAAAAAAAAGTCTAAATCTGCCAGATTACCACAATCTGGACCATCAGTTTTGCCACATTAGGAAGTTCGCACAAACCTAAAATTAATCCATTATTTGTGTTGTGTTGTGTTTTAATAAGGAAAATCCACACAGTATTTATGTTTATGCAGTTATAAGCAAGTAATGGAGAAATGAGCTTCACATGGCTGTAGTTTCAACATTTGGCACCATGAAATACGAACTTCTTTTTTTTTTTGTATATATCGGTATTTATTCAATTATCCGGCAAAATCTCGTATCCGGAACTAGCTTAGTCCCTTTAGTGCCGGTTAAGAGGAATTCTATTGTAATATATTTTGGTATCTTCACAGTATGTAAAAATATCTGATTAATAATATCTAATATTTTAAAAGGTAATGTAAAAGTGTTAAGTATATGAAACCAATATCAATGTGTTGAATGAGTGTATTAGCTGTGTCCTAATTTGCATGCACGCTGGGGTACATGCACATTTAGGTAAACTTTACGAACAAATAATTTATTGTTGATATCCTCAGAAAGTGAGGGTAATATTTTAAGAAACGGTACATGCTACCCAAATTCTTATGCTTGTTTTAAGGCAATTTGAAGAGGGTTTGAGGAACGAATGGAGTGATATTAATACAGTAGAACTTGGTTATAGCGACCTCGTTTGATGCGACACCTCGCCTATAACGTCAAATATTCTGTGGTCCCAACTAATTCCCCATAAGACATATGCTTTTCTACCTTGCTTAATACGAGGCATGTTCTTAAAGTAATTTCCAAAAGGGTGTAGTAAGTGAACGGGAAGATATTTACAAACCATTTTTGTTGCATTGTATTCCCCACACTTCAATTACTTCTCACCATAATCTCCACCATTATTGAGGCGTTTATCGAGTCGTGCCACAAGTCTTTCTGTCCCTTCATTGTAGAATTCACCTGCCTGCGATGCGAACCACTCCTGCACTGCTGTTTTCACTTCATCTTCGCCATCAAAACGTTGACCACCGAGGAACTTCTTGAGGTGCAGGAAGAGATGAAAGTCACTCGGATCCAAATCCGGGCTGTAGGGGGGATGGTCAATTTGTTCCCAGTCAAATTTCGAGATGAGATTTTGGGTGTTGTCGCCATCAAAACGTTGACTACCGAAGAACTTCTTGAGGTGCAGGAAGAGATGAAAGTCACTTGGAGACAAATCTGGGCAGTAGGGGGGATGGTCAATTTGTTCCTGCCCTCATGAATTTTTTCATCGACAGCACGCACCAAATCGTCATTGATCAAAGATGGCCGACCGGTACGCTGCTCGTCATGCACAGAGACGCGGCCCTCGTTGAACTTCCTAACCCATCTCCTGACCATTCCATCACTAATGGCGTCATCACCATACAACTCACAAAGTTGACGATGAATGTCGGCTGGTTTGATGTTTCTCGCATTCAAGAAATGGATAACAGAGTGCATCTCACAGTCGGCGGGGTGCTCGATCACTTTAAACATTTCAACTGATCACAACTAACCACACACACGGACTGAAGCTCTGGAACTGCATGCACAGCTTGTATGAGGACTGAAGAAGAAAACACGCATGTGCAAAATAACGATTGCGGTGATGCGACGGCTAAAATTGAAAACGGAACTTACTTTAAGAACACGCCTCGTACAACAAACGTATATGCGTCTGCCTTGCATATAACGTCATTTTCAACCTCGGTTTGGAATACGATTTTCTAAAAACCAAAGTATTTTAAGATATATTTTGTTGAAATCTGGCAGCCTGGCAAATCCTTTACTGTTCCCTTCTATCATAGACCCCTGGAATGCAGGCAGATTCCCCACCCCATTGTAACCCGCCCGAATTCATGTGGTATTAACGGTAGCTGCCTGCGATCAATTTCGATAGGAAGTTTTCACTAAATGGACGCATTTTAACGCAGTATGGCCACTAAAAGAAGAGTTTTAGCATTGGAAGAAAAAGTTAAAGTGATTCATCAAATTGAGAATGGAATTAAAAAAGCTTACATGTGTCGTGAGTTTGGCCTAGTTAATTCCACAATCCAAACGATTTGGAAGAGCAAGGATAAAATTGTTGCTGCATTTGAACAGAATGGATCGAAGCTAGAGGAGGGAGCAGTGAAATTACAACTGAAATTATGAACATACTCATAGAACGTAATTTAGAAAGTGTGTATTCGGCAAGTAGGAGACAACAGAGTAAAATGACTGATTACTCCACTCCTCAGTAAAGAAGTTTAGTGAGTACGGAACAAACTGTTTTAATACAAAATACTGTATTTATAATTGTATGTGCACTTTATTATGTTCATGGTAGGCTTAAAAGTCAATACATAAACCTAAAATAAGCCTAATTAAGTTTGTTATTTTCCATTTTCCACCTCACTAGACTGATAATACTAATCTCTGTTACTACGACACTCATTTATAACAACATAATTTTTAAGGTCCCTTGGATGTCGTTATAACCAAGTTCTACTGTAATTTAAATTAATGAAAAGTCGGAGGGGAGAATTTGTACATGCTTTATGCTGAAAAATAAAGCATATACATCTCACTTATAACTGTCGAGAAAATTTCTCAAATTTGTACAGTTGTCACATTCCATGTTGTTGTTTGTATTTCCCATTATTCCTGCAATGAAAGATGTCTTTCATACGGCACAATGCCCCTTGATTCTCTCAGCTTTATTTATATTTCCTTCTACAACATAATGCCCAAATGCATATATGCAGTATTTTATATACAACACAGACTACATACATAAAAATTTGAACTTTTTCAGATCAGTTATTTTTAAAACACAGTGTACACTATCCAGTCCTTTTCACATTATTTTTATCTGTTGGTTCTGTTTATAGATGCAATTTCTTGTAGATTGAAATATAGTATATGGAACATGATGGACACATCAGATCTAACCAGAAGTGGTGAGTATATGCAGTGCTTTAGTTGGACCGGAGCTCACTGAGTAGCATTATGGGAAATATTGGATTCAATTTTTTATACAGGGTGATTCACAGGAGTTACCGCCACTTACGAAGCTTATTTCCGAAGACATTCTGAACAAGAAATGTCATGGTGCCTATTCTCATTATTTTCAGAGTTACACTGGTGGCCATAATTCTGGAAACTTTTTGTTTCTGTACTGAATTATTATAACATTTGTATTAATTCACAGATTTATACAATAGAAAATGTTATTCGTGACTGACCCGTTACCGATGGGGTTATAATAAAGGTATTATATTAAATCCTGACTATTTTAACAATAAATTATCATTACTAAGTGGGAAATTATGCTCTTGTCGTTTAAGATCTAAATATTAATTTCAGATTTCATTATAATTTCCCATTATTTACTGTTATAAAAACTAGTCCATTGTTGAGTTTATGATTATTGTTGATCAGTAGAAGTATTGTTGAGCACTGGTAGCATAAAATATGGACATTATTAATTTGTTTCTATCATTAGTCTGACTTAAGATTTCGTTAGGTGAACACCTGATTGCTTTACAACAAACTTTATTGATCATTTTATCACAATGGCTCCACGAAAGGACTGAACACCTTCTAGGGCAGCCATACTTCGAGAAGAAGGCTACACAATCAAGGAAATTGCAAGAAAACTTGGTAATGGTGCTACATTGCCTGGCGTCCAGAAGATATGTGAGAGGTACAAATCCATAGAATCTTGTAAAACAACACTTAGGACTGGTAGAAAACCTAAAGTAAGTCCAAGAGAAGTGAAGCAGATTTGTCGATTAGCATTGAAAGATCGAAGGGAAACTTATAATGAAAATCTGAAATTAATATTTAGATCTTAAACGACAAGAACATAATTTCCTACATAGTAATGATTATTTATTGTTAAAATATTCAGGATTTAATATAATACCTTTGTTATAACCCCATAATTAACGAATCAGTCAAGAGAAACATTTTCAGTTGTATAAATATGTGAATCAATGCAGATGTTATAATAATTCAGTACAAAAACAAAAAGTTTCCAGAATTATGGCCACCAGTGTACACTAATTTGAAGTTGCATGCAAAATACCGTTTTTATTTGGTATTAAGGGTAAAAGAATATTACAAATACAGAATGAACTATTCGGAAATATCATTTCATTAATTGGCTAGTATTATGAAACTAAAAATGTGTTGTAAATTCCTTTGTTGCCTTGTACAATTTTTTTTTTTTTCAATTTCTAATTAAAAATTACATTATTTTTATGCATTTATCACAACAATTGTTATACACGACTTCTAGCAACTTGATCTTTACAGTTCAGTTCTGCATCCTAATGTATAGTCTTAAAGATTTTACAAGAATGGCGTGATTGTTGTGATAAGTGCGTAAGAAAAAAAAATCTGTACAAAGTAACTATGGAATTCACAACAGATTTTTAGCTTCATAATACTAACCAATTAAAGAAATGATACTTCTGAATAGTTCATTGTCCATCTGTAATATTCTTTTACCCTTAAAACTAAAGAAAAAAGATATTTTACAATCTACTTAAAATTAGTGTAACTCTGAAAATATTGAGATTAGGACCCATGTTTATATGATATTTCTTGCTCATAATGTCTAAGGAAATATGTTCCGTAAGCGGTAATTCGTAGTGAATTATCCTGTATATATAAACAGTTTTTGGGGACCCAGAATAATGCTGGCTACGTGAATTAAAGAACTTGATAAACGTTAACAATTAATGCAGGGGAAAAGATCTTTGCATTATCAACCAATATGGGCCCTGTTGACATAAAAGTGAGTTCCCTAAGGACAGGGGCAGACGCAGGATTTTTTTTCGGGGAGGGATTTGAGGAGATAGTAAAAATGGAGTAATGAGAAATAAGTTTATATACTCACAATTTGTTTCCGAGTCACAAACATTTACAAGTTGATGAAAGAGTAATGGAACAGAGAAAAATTCTCTCCGGCGCCGGGATTTGAACCCGGGTTTTCAGCTCTATGTGCTGACGCTTTATCCACTAAGCCACTTTTTCTCCGTTCCATTACTCTTTCATCGTATGATGACGCAGAATATCTGCATGGAAATATCATATGTACTTCGGTACATTAAAATAATATTTACAAGTTGGCCTGAGTAGTGTAGTCGGTATAGCCTTCTGTGCTCGAAGTTGCGGGTTCTACCCCAACCCAGCTCGATAGCATTTAAGTGTGTTTAAATGCGACAGGCCTCATATCAGTCGATTTACTGGCATGTAAAAGAAGTCCTGAGGGAAAAAATTCTGGCACACCGGCGACGCTGATATAACCTCGGCAATTGCGAGCGTTGTTAAATAAACCATAATTTTTTAAGTTTAACATTTACAATGACTGCAATACAAAAACAATGGCAGAATGACATTTGCAGAAGAACGCGACGAGGATTCTTAGATATTTCATCCAGTACTTCATGAGCTTTTACTGCTACATTTTTATGTATATAGGCTACATCAAGGCCAGTGCATTTAATCTGTCTGCTCCCATCTGCTCCTCAAGTAAGTCTTCAAATACCGCAATGTTGAGAACGACCGTTCTGGTGTTGCTGTAGTTACAGGCAACGTGCAGAAAAGTTTCAGCGCCTTGCGAGTGCAGGGAAAAATAATTTCATTGCACCTGTTCAAAGGTGATATAAAATCAGTAGGTATTAGGTGAAGATTTTTCTGATCAAGGAAATTTCTTCTCCACAACCTCAATTCATTGAAGAAAGACTCTGGTGATGCATCAACATCATTGGGCCACTGATTTACTACAGCCTGAACAGCAGTTTCTAAATCTTCATCTGATGCTCGCACTATGTTTTTAAGCAGAAAAGTTTGTATGGACTTTAGGATTGCCTTATGATTTAAAAACCTGTCCTTGAGCTGACTAATGAAATAGTCTAAGAAGAGGAGGAAAATTACAAGCCTAAAATACTCTTCATGACTCTCTGTCTTGAAGTAAGAACGCTGTGTTTGTCTTCCTGCAGTTCTTGGAACTTAACATTTTAGCAAAGAGAATTTATGTGGAAAACTCTCTAAGTCCTATGTACATTCACAAATGAAAATTAATATTATTTTTGTTTCTTGTTTCGTATTTTTCTCAAAATTTCGGGAGGGGATATATCCCCTCAATCCCCCCTCTTGCATCCGCCCCTGCCTAAGGAGGATGAAATTGAGATAGGAGTTTCTGGTAGCAAGACTGGCCAGGCCTCTGTTTTGTTGCCTGGGCATCAGCCATGCTAAATGTTTCAATGGAATTTTCTATTGGATCTGTTGGAAAATTCCGTTGCCTAAGAGATATATTTAATACCGGTAATAATAAATTAATAAATCAATGTAATAAAATTTTATCTCGTAACCAACAGCTACAAAAAACAACAAGGTAGCCACCATATTGTTTTGAGATGAAAACCTTGAGATGAAAACCTGATGACAGTGTTATGAGTTGTTTGTGTATTTGTGTTATTTAATTAAGAAACTAAGTGAAAATTTAATCAGAATAACTCATGATTTATTTATACTTGTTCAGATGAAATTTTTATCTAGTATCTTTATTAAATAACAAACACACGTCAACGCCTGTGGAGTAACGGTCAGCGCGTCTGGCCGCGAAACCAGGTGGCCCGGGTTCGATTCCCGGTCGGGGCAAGTTACCTGGTTGAGGTTTTTTCTGGGGTTTTCCCTCAACCCAATATGAGCAAATGCTGGGTAACTTTCGGTGTTGGACCCCGGACTCATTTCACCGGCATTATCACCTTCATCTCATTCAGACGCTAAATAACCTAGATGTTGATAAAGCGTCGTAAAATAACCTACTAAAAAAAAAACAAACACACAAAATAATAACGTTCATCTGTAATAGTCTGTATAATTTGATGAATAGAACAATCAATTTCGCACTCAAATGTTAAGCTTCATAGCCAGGCCACCAGGAGCACACCAGTTCTTTCCTGTCGTAAAATGCACCATGCACTTCTATTATTTTATTGTTCTGTGTTATCAACCTCGGCACAAAATGAAAGTGAGTTCCCTCAGATAATTTTTTTTCCAGCTAAAGCACTGACTGTGAGTATAGGAGGCTGTACCGGAAGTATTCAGTCATTCAATGACATTAAAAAAAAAAACTGAAGCATAGTTGCTATGCTCCAAGAATTTAAATGTAGAACTACTATGTGCTACTGAAAGTGATGGAATGGATTGTGACCCGCATTTAATTTCTCTGTTTCTAGCAATAGAAACAAAACAGGAACTACAAAAATCTGAATCACAGATACATCTGAATATCCGTCCCTCTTTTTAAGCAAAACGTGAAACGCTGGAGCAAGACCGTTCTTTTATTATTTTTTGCTTCATGTGCTACTGCAGCAAATCCAAACACTAATTTAAGAGTTTACTGCACGATCCAACTTGGCAAAATGCGTATTTTCGTCTTTTGCAACGTTTATTTTTGTTAAAATCGTCTAGTAGTAATGCAGGGTGATTCGTTTGTGTATGGATAAAATAAAAACACCGTAAAACATTTACTACTGAACTTTATTTGGTGAAACTTTGTGCATACAACACTGAAAGATGGGAGCTTCCTCAGAGCTCAACGTGACCCCCATTGCGCACCCTGCACAACTCGTAACGGTGATGCAATTCAGCCCATGTCCGTTGTAACATAAGAGGGGTGATTTGTTGAAAAGCTTGAGTAATTTTTACTCTCAGATCATCAATGTTCCTGGGTTTCTGTGAATAGACAATGTCTTTAACAAAACCCCACACGAAGAAGTCAGGAGGAGTTAGATCTGGGGGAGTTTGGGGACCAAGCCAAGAGATAGCTGTTTCTCGTACTAGGTTTCGCCTGCGACCTCCTGCATGTTTTTTTTTTTTTAAACACAACCTGTTTCTACAAATGTTCGATACCACAACATTATGGAATCGTATTTGGGTACATTATGCACACTATACTCAGATGGAAATTCCCTTTGAACTCTTTTAACACTCTCAAATTTAGCATACCAAAGAACACATTGTGCCCGCTGTTGATTTGTAGTAGCCATTTTAATCATCTACGATTTTCATTTGTCCTTTCAGATTATGCATTGTTGATTGTCATATATGGAAACTCCCATCTTTTAATCATAATATAACCAGCAAGAATTGTTTCCTACTATCATAATAGCTTTATAATAATAAATTAATATTATCCATACCCAAACGGATCAAACTGTAATTCCATGCCATTATCATGGAAGTCGAAAATATTTAACATGTTCCGTTCTTTTAAGGTTAAATTTATTACTGCAGTAATAAAAGTCAATATTAATTGTCCACCATTTTGCAGTCAGCTGGCCGAATTACGTTTTTTTTTCGATCCTCTTGAAAGCGCTGTACTGTTTAAAAAAAAAAAACGCATGGTATCACTTAATGCCAAGGCCACCTATACAAAGTCGCTTACCCCAATATTCGTTCTTAGGTTTGTACACATACAGATTTAATAACTAGAATAAACGATTAGCTGGTGTAATAAGTGGTGGGTTGACAACCATGTTCGTGCGTCAGCTGTTTTTCCGATGTCGTGTTTTCTTATTGTGTTGGGTTGCGTCTCTATGCCATAACTGCTAGTTTCTTGCAATGAATCGCAAATTAACCACAGGACAACGTGTTTTTGTACTACAACGTTGGTGGAAGCACAGCATTGGTGATAGACTCTGAGGCGAGGTTCCGTGATGTTCAGAATCTGCATCAATTGCGACAAATGATCGAACAGTCATTAGTGAAAATCAATGAAAATCGTGAGTTATGTTCTGCCATCTGTAAATCAGTGTCTAAACGTTGTGAATTGCATATCTAGAAACAGGGCCTCCAATTTAAACAAAATCTGTAATGGAATGTGTAGTCAAATGTGAATTGAATGTAAGGAAGTGTTTATGGAAAGTGACTTTTAACCCATCCTGTATTTACAGTACACACTTAATCAAATTTCTGCTCTTGTACCTTCAACCAGGCACTGTACTCTCGTTTTAGTTCGGCTTCCGACATAATGCGATCTTTTCTGAACCTTTTTACCTTCACCCACCTCTCTTAGTGCATTTCACTGGTTGCTATGATATTTTGCTTGGGCATACCGGTATTCGAAATTTTCACTACCACTCTCACAAACTGGATCTCATAACTCTTGTAATTTAACTCGCAGATAGTATTTTTTATCAGTTGACAGCATTGTATTTAAGCTACAGTGACAGCGATGGCGACTGATGTATGTCATACTGTACACTTGAAGGACAACATAACTGGAATCTAATTAACTATCGCTCCACTATAAAGGTTAACATCGGCAACTCTTTGATACTCGAGCTACAATACCAATACACTGGCTATATTCTGATAATTCACCTAATCATTCGTAACATTCTTGGGCGAATGTAGGCTACGCAACGATGAACTGCATAAAGTCCGCTCTCACTTAGCGGAATCGAAATGAAACGAAAAGTCTGCTGCCGCTCACATCTAGTGGAATCGAACCGAACAGTACTTCTGTGTTTTGTGATACAAAAGAGGATAATTATACACAAGATTAAATAATTTTTATTCGTTCATATTACATTGTGATTTTTGTATACGTACTATTCAAGCAAGAACTTTCAATAGTATGTAAATTAATTAAGTCGCCAAGAATGGATATGGTTCATTTGTTTTTTTCACGAAGGCTTCACGAGAACTTACGATCATACCCGAAACAAGAAATTCTGTTCCGGCAGTGAAACAAATATTCTAGCTCCTGAATTCTGTTCTGTTCGATTCGATTCGACGCGCCACTTTCTGGTACTTCCATTCAAATACATTGTGAAGAGAAATTCGGTTCTATTCCGCTAAGTGGGAGTGGGTCTTTAGACTCCAACCTCAAAAGGGGCCCTGACCATGGAAAAAAATAATACGGTAGTGGTATTTGTTGGTACACTAAAACTTTCACATACAGTATATAGAGGACGAAATGGTACACAATAAGGACATAGGACACTGAAAATAATGTTAATTTTTCCGAATGAAATAGAAATTAATTGACCACAGTTAATTTTTTTGTAGTTCAAGTGGCAACACCGTAGGGTTATCGTCACTGGAACTATAAAAGTATGTCCTGGAAAAAAGATTTTTGAACGTCTATCCAAACACGTGGGAATAGTGCTCCAGGTGCTATTGTGTACACCAGAGTCAAACTGTTCGGCACAACAGTAGTTTTCAGCGCTAAAGAGAGTAAATAATTATTTAAGAACTTCTAAAGATCAGGTTAATTTGTTTGTAAATAAGAGTCAGAAATAATGCAGTATGTGGACTATAGTGAGGCATCCATCCCTTTGCAGAGAAGGAAGTTCGTCGCGTGGCAATGTAATCTTGTAATTATAAATATGAAAATTATAATATATAAAAAAAGTATAATTGGTACTTGTCTATTTCATTTCTAAGTCTGCTCCTCTATTTTCTAAACTCAAAGTACGTTACTTACTTACTGGCTTTTAAGGAACCCGGAGGTTCATTGCCGCCCTCACATAAGCCGTCATTGATCCCTATCCTGAGTAAGATTAATCCAGTCTCTACCATCATATCCCATCTCCCTCAAATCCATTTTAATATTATCTTCCCATCCACGTCTCGACCTTCCCAAAGGTCTTTTTCCCTCCGGTCTCCCAACTAACGCTTTATATGCATTTCTGGATTCGCCCATACGTGCTACATGCCCTGCCCAACTCAAATGTCTGGATTTAATGTTCCTCATTATGTCAGGTGAAGAATACAATGCGTGCAGTTCCGTGTTGTGTAACTTCATCCCTCTTAGCCCCAAATATTTTTCTAAGCACCTTATTCCCAAACACCCTTAACCTATGTTCCTCTCTCAGTGTGAGAGTCCAAGTTTCACAACCATAAAAAACAACCGGTAATATAACTGTTTTATAAATTCTTTCAGATTTTTTGACAGCAGACTGGATGATAAAAGCTTCTCAAGCGAATAATAACAGGCATTTTCCATATTTATTCTGCGTTTAATATCCTCCCGAATATCATTTATATTTGTTACTGTTGCTCCCAGATATTTGAATTTTTCCACCTCTTCAGAAGATAAATTTCCAATTTTTATATTTCCAGTTCGTACAATATTCTGGTCACGAGACATAATCATATACTTTGTCTTTTCGGGATTTACTTCCAAACCTATCTCTTTACTTGCTTCCTGTAAAATTCCCGTGTTTTCCCTAATCGTTTGTGGATTTTCTCCTAACATATTCACGTCATCCGCATAGACAAGCAGCTGATGTAACCCGTTCAATTCCAAACCCTCTCTGTTATTCTGAACTTTCCTAATGGTATACTCTAGAGCAAAGTTAGAAAGTAAAGGTGATAGTGCATCTCCTTGCTTTAGCCCACAGTGAATTGGAAACGCATCTGACAGAAACTGACCTATACGTCAAAGTAAGTTAAATAAATAAAAAATAAAAATAGAGTTTGTTTCTTTGCTAAAACTTAAAAGTAAAGTTTGCTTTTTGTTAAATTACCAAAATGAGGACCCAACTCTGTTAACTGCATAAGGGCCCTTGGTCTCTCTGCCCGGGCCTGAATATACGCGCGCGCACATCGCTATAACACACTTTGTATTCTCACTTCGCTAATGAGTATTGTTAAGACATGGCACCCGTATTCAATTCGCAGAAGAGCGATAAACACAAACATCTGTGGGCTCGTGATCAGAAACATTCACAATCGCTGAGACTCACTGTCACAGCGATATGACCGCAGCAGTGACGGCAAAACGCTGTCACATTCCACCTCTAGTAAGTTGACGTGTGTTGTAAAATCGCATCATTACTACCCATGTTATACTGTATGCAGCGGCGGATTTTCAGGGGAGGCAAGGGAGGCCGAGCCTCCCCTAATATTTTACCAGAACACAATATGGCGGTAATAATTTCAGCTCAATTAAGATCACAGACAAGTTACAGCAAATGACGAACATTTTTCCTTTTATATTAATTTTATTATTCACTACGACTAAGATGTAGGCTAAATTACGTAAAGTCGACCACATTCTGTTGGTGATGCCCGCTCGCTATACTGTACATAGTACAAATAATTCGTACTGAAAAATAACAGCGCTGTAACCTGTATAGTCGACATCTAGTAGCCTGCAGTGTCTATGTGAGAGCGGGAGAGAGGAGCAGGCTACATGACGCTACTCCCCGGTAACCATGACAACAGCAATTCAACCAATAAGATAGCTGGTTAGAAGAGTGTTTAAACTTGACTAGAACCTGCGAAGGGAGTCGATTTGGAGACGTCCTACCCATCGCTGACAACTGTACTGCTTAGTCACGGCCGGTTTCGGCTGTACTGGGAAGCTCTCTCTCTTTCTCTCTTCTTGGTTTTAGAGAATTGAGTCACGTGTTGTTAGTTTTCTCTCCCTGCGTAAAATTTTTTATAAATGTTGTGTAATTTTCTCTTGTTTGCGGGTGTTCTTGTTATTTTATTCTTTTGTGTTACGAGATGTATTTATTATACAGTATTTTAAATATATCGAGAGTTTAGAAACAAATGCAGATTTGTCTCTAGCTTCTTCTAGTAGCAGTTATTCAGTATGTTGTGGCCTATTTGATCGGTTTGCGAAGAAAGAGGAACGTCCAGTTAATTTGCTGTAAAATTAGGCTATGTAATAGTAATAAGCAAGCCCCGGATTCTTAGGTTCGAATCAATTTTGTTGCTATCTCGTTACTCTCGAAATACTGTTTTTCTTGTTCGTTTTATGTAGCAAAGAGTAACATTCTTAAATGTAATATGACCTAAAAAGACCTAATTCGTAGGTTAGGACTTATAATGTCCCAAAGAGTGGCAATATTTACCAAGCCGTTGTAATATATTAACAGTATGTTGTTTATATTTATTTTTTTCCCTAAAATCATGTAAATTCCTAAAACATAAATTGGAAAACCTAATTTTAATTTCTTAAAATCTATAAATTCTGCGCTTGGTAATGAGGTACGTCACAGGCCTTATATTTTTATATTCTCATCATTCACGTCTTGGCCTCCTCAACTTTCAAACCCACCGTCCGCTACTGACTATATGGCTGCAATGGTAGCAGCAATCACAAGAAAATCACAGGAATTCACTATCTTACAGTGTCAGGATTTTTGTAGAGCCACGTGCGACTTGCGGGCCGCGGTGTGGTCACCCTAAGTGCATGGATACCTTCTCGACCCGACCCTAGAGAAACCAAGCCAAGTATCAGTGCGACATCACTTAGATAGAATCTGACTGGGGCCAGGACTGTCCCTTGAATTTCACCACGAAGCGTCCTACAGAAAGCACTCCCGTACACCAGTTGGTATCGTCTGTAGACATCACTGCAGGGTCGTGGTAGTTTTACAGAGGAACAGTAGCCTAATTTTGTGACGTAGAATTAATTCCTTTCTTCTCATTAGTTGGTGGGGAGAGAACTTAGTGATTGAACGTCACATAAAAATGCTACACTTCCTCGTCGTCAGAAACGGGAAGACAAGGAGAACAAGGGGAATAGGACACGGAAAATACAAGGAGAGCAAAGGGAAATCAAGCAGAACAAGGAACGGACACAAGGAGAATAAGAGGATGACAAGGGGAAGGTTGTAATGAATTTAGAATTTAGAAATCTTCTCACTATTCGTGAGCTGCCACAAGGGACAAAGAGTACTTAACCGTAGAAATGTTTACAAGTTCAGTGAACCATTAATTTTGTTTTGACAATGAACCTCTTACAAGTACATAGCTGCAAATACAGAAACCGCGATTTCGTTCTTGCGTCGCGCATGAGGTCTGTTATTCTTGCACAGCAACGAACTAGTAAAGCGAGATCTAAAATACGCTAACGTAGTAGGCATAGAACAATGCTATATTACATTATCTAGAGTAAACCGTACTTCACAGGAGCCGATCAGTACTCTTCAAGAGACTCGAAACAAATTAATTATCCCCCACTTCAGTCTGACCGGTAGAAGCCCTTGGTTTCTGCGCACTTTGAAACGTTTGTTGTCTGACTGTAGCACAAGACTCATAGATGGCAATTTTGGATCATAATGATTAGTTCCTCTATAATAATTGAATAGAAGATTTGAGAAAAATATCCAAACATTGCCTACCTTGAATAATTTTAAGAGAAAAATTGTTCCGGGGCCGGGTATCGAACCCAGGACCTTTGGCTAAACGCAACAAGGCTCTACCAACTGAGCTACCCCGGAACTCTACTAGACTCCTACTCAATTTCTCTCTTTATATCCACAGACCTCAAAAGTGGGCTGACAACCGTCAAGCAACCAACATTGAGTGCACAAGTTCACACAGAGTTTGTGTGCACTCAATGTTGGTTGCTTTACGGTTGTCAGCTCACTTTTCAGGTCTGTGAATATAAAGGGAGAAATTGAGGAATGGTCTGGTAGAGTTCCTGGGTAGCTCAGTTGGTAGAGCCTTGGTGCGTTTAGCCAAAGGTTCCGGGTTCGATACCCGGCCCCAGAATAATTTTTCTCTTAAAATTATTCAAATCAGCTTCACAGGGAGCCATACCTGAAAACTAGATTTGCATTGTCTACCTTGTTGCATAATTCAGTAAGCACTTACAACGGCTTTGCTTCTAGTAAATACAAGTTAACAGGTTTTCTTTATTCCTCAGTGATAAACTAGCTGTAATAATAGTTTTCATGTATTATATGCAACAAATAATTATAATAAGTTATACTATAAAATTATGCAAAGAATTTGTTTCATATCTGTATACAATGCAGCTGTAGGCTTATGGTTTTACTTCTCAAAGGAGATTTGTTTTTCCATTTTCAGTGCTATCAAATCATTACATATTTTGATTGTTGGTGGGATCAGAGACTATGCAACGTCTCAACTAGAATAATAAACGGACTACGGACTTTAATAATGACGACCCCTCCCAATAACAAAACAAAATCATTAAGGTAAGCTCTCGCTAGCCGGAACGGTTTTATTCAGCACGTTCGGATTTCTATTATAGTATCGCTTACTTATTTGTCTGCATTTTCGAATTGATCATTAATAATATTGTTATTTATCGCTAAAGCGACAGCATTACTTCCTTGTAGTGTTCTGGATCAAAGCTGGAAGTAAAATTATTAGTTCTGAGGAGGATATATTTTCAATTGCGTTAGGTTTGAGAAAAGAAAAGGCGAAATTAGCTTTGCGTCATCCATTTCATTTTAGTCTTCAATATTATCGCGATCGGAGGCCTTGCAATCGATATAGTCCTATTGTCATATCTGTATTTTGATCTTGGCCCGTACGGAAATCAGTCTAGAATTCTCGAAGACAATATTACAGGTATATTCAGAGTCGGTATGAGTCTAACGACAGTCATCTTAAAAGATGTGGTATAACCGTTGCTTACGAGATTATACAATCTCGTAAGCAACGGGTATAACAATGAGGAATATGATAAACCACTGCCTGCTATGTAGTATTTGGAGGGCGTTTGATAAACATTTACGTTGACACAGCGATAAACACACAACACAACTGCGGCACAAAAAACTTAAATAAGTCTGAAGAGCCTATGGAAACTTTTAATATTGTATTGCTATGAAGAAAGATGATCTCTCTGAAATTCCGATCTATCTGGAACAATGAGTTACGAAGGATTTATAGGTAAGACATGATTTCGGTTTGTAGTTTAATATGGTTAAAGAACTTCACACATTATGTGATAAATACGAGCAGGCCTACTAGAAATATCAAGTATCTAGTCCCTCCCTCGCTGATACATAACCAAAGCCAACAATGTGAGGCAATGTTCACTCATCTTTTCCATGTATCGTTTTCATTTCCAGTGATATTCCAATTTCAGTATCAAACGTGTTTCATTTTCATAAATCTCGGAATTTCTTTTCATACTATTTCTGATTAAATTTAATTCTTGTTGTTTCAACTTTATTTTTGAATATTAACACATTAGGGAAAAGTCAAACAACACAATGTTCGGTTTTGGGGATCGGACAATTGAGATGTTGGCGAAAACATGATATGAAATCGGGTTTCGATCTGACGTTCTCCGGGCAACAAACGGGGCACATGTTGAGGTGTATCTATAAAAACTTTGAAGGTTTGAGGGATCATTTGCTGAAAACCGCGTCCCTGTATCTAGCGTAGTTGTTTAGTATAGATGCCTATAATCAGGGAAAGACTTAACGTTCACCCTGGATATTTGTTTTGTGTTTTTCTACATCGATTCCAAGAGAAATAGGCCTCTGAGAGGAATGGTCTCTTAATGGAAATGGTCATTTGAAGAGGTTTCACTGTAACTACACAAATTTACAATTTACTTTCTGCAACAGTAACAGTAACAATATAATTTTGCTCTTAGACAATCATCGGATATAATTACAGGGCGCAATTATGGGCCAATGTTTTCTTAAATGTACGGATCCTTCCCGGGTCCAGCCCTCCTATAGCCAAGAAGCCAAGCAAGCCCAACTATTCTTCTGGACACGCTATGTCGGACAGACATATTTCGTGCAGAATGGAAAGCTCCATGAACATGAAATACGTGCGTAATAATCAGGGACCTGAATTTTTAGCATTTATTTTTCTGAAATTAGCATCTACTTTTTTCCAAAGGAAACTTTGTGCATTCTTCTTTTCATTTATCGAAAGATAACATTGTGAACAATTCAGCGTTTTCCTCCTTCAAATTACATCGTCTTTCTGAAACAACAGCACCATACTGCGATAAAACCAAAGAGTTTGTAATACTTACTAGAGACACATACCCGTGAGTGGCAGGCAAGAAAAATGTCACAAATTGAATCGGCTAGCATCCACCATTAAAGGGAGTGTTTGCGGCGCAAAATTCGAAAACAGTACCACAATACATTGATGTAGCCTGGTGATAGACACTGTTTTAAACATCTTTTACAAAGGATGAGTCGTGATGAAATATGAATGGCAGAGGAGCGCTATATTTATTAAAGTATTATAATGGTTCATCTTTGGCGATATTCTAAAAAATAAATTAAATCACCCATATACACTCGGGATAAGTATGTGAAATAGTGAATAATGGCAATGTCAGCATTAATTTTCAGTATTACTAGTATTGTTTTAAGGACATAATAATGGATATTTACTGTAATATTTCAAGTGATCTTTATTTCAGTCCTTTCATGCAACGGAAGAGGAAGGTATATGTTGCTTAGAAAATATTTAGTGGTGAAATATGAGATCATAAAAATTCTGGAAACAGATTTAAAATATAATGAGAATAAATTTGTGTAGTTGATGACCACCAAGTTAGAGGTCAGTACAGACTTTTTAATACAATTAGTAGCGGTAATAGTAGGCCTAGAAGTAGTGGTAATAGTAGGCCTAGTAGTAGTGGTAATAGTAGGCCTAGTAGTAGTGGTAATAATAGACCTAGTAGTACCGGTAGTGGTAATAGTAGGCCTAGTATTAGTGGTAATAGTAGGCCTAGTTTTTGTGGTAATGGTAGGCCTAGTAGTAGTGGTAATAATAGGCCTAGTAGTAGTGGTAATAGTAGGCCTAGTACTAGTGGTAATAGTAGGCCTAGTAGTAGTGGTAATAGTAGGCCTAGTACTAGTGGTAATAGTAGGCCTAGTAGTAGTGGTAATAATAGGCCTAGGAGTAGTGGTAATAGTAGTCCTAGTAGTAGTGGAACATAGTAGTAATGGTAATAGTAGGTGCAGTAGTAGTAGGTCTAGTTTTTGTGGTAATAGTAGGTCTAGTTTTTGTGGCAATAGTAGGCCTAGTAGTAATGGCAATAGTAGGCCTAGTAGTGGTAATAGTAGACCTAGTAGTAGTGGTAATAATAGGCCTAGTAGTAGTGGTAATAGTAGGCCTAGTATTAGTGGTAATAGTAGGCCTAGTATTAGTGGTAATAGTATGCCTAGTTTTTGTGGTAATGGTAGGCCTAGTAGTAGTGAGATCTAGTTAGTAGTAGTGGTAATAATAGACCTAGTAGTAGTGGTAATAGTAGGCCTAGTAGTAGTGAGATCTAGTTAGTAGTAGTGGTAATAATAGACCTAGTAGTAGTGGTAATAGTAGGCCTAGTAGTAGTGAGATCTAGTTAGTAGTAGTGGTAATAATAGACCTAGTAGTAGTGGTAATAGTAGGTCTAGTTTTTGTGGTATTAGTAGGCCTAGTAGTAGTGGTAATAATAGGCCTAACTAGGCCATCAGCTATATTTTCACTAATTTCTTTGCATTTAATGCAACCAAAAACTAGGAGCACATACTGTACAATACGGAAATTACATTATTAATTCATTTATTGTGAAACAAAACAGTTTTAGACAGATATAGTCTGAGGATTATCTTATGCACTCTGCTATTATAATCCACTGTAATATGATGGCACCTAACCGTTACAGACACTGTTGAAACCAACCTTGTAAACTTGATTAATTTGTTTCTGGAAAAACTTTATCCAAGAAATATTCCGACATTCTGTAAACACATTCAAAGGAGGAACTGCATTCGGAACATTCTTCCAAATATTAAGATATACATGCTTTCCTGGGCATCCTACAATAGTAGCTATGTTCGAACAATTATTTGCGGCGCAGTATTTCACCATTTTCTTATTATTTCCCTTCAAGTGTACTTATATTTATTCGTACTCCTCAAATAAGCATGAACTGCTTGCACTCCTGGCGAAGCATCAACTCCCTTTAATGGCGGCCGAACAGCGGTTCAATTTTGTACGCGAAACTAGCGCCGTTGGTGTCTCTAGTTATATATTACAAACTCTTTGGTATCAATCAATCTTCTTAATGTATCCAGCTGTTTGCTGACAATATAAAGTCCACTGTAGTCTATTCAGTTGTTGTTTTTCACGAGAAATGAGGGGTATTTTGATCGGTGTTCATTATAGATGCCTGTTGCTAGTAGCCAGAGTTGGGGTGTAGTCAATATATACTGCAGGGCTGTGTCTTCTGCAACTGGTACTGATGATTTTAATTTACGGTACTTCTTTTGTGGTTTATGGATGGACAGTATTATTCATTATAAATGTATGGAATTTATCGAATAAAGCGGGTTCGACACCCGGCCCCGGAACAATTTTTCCCTCGAAATTATTCAAATTAACTTTACAGGGAGTTATTCCTGAAAGCTTGATTTGCATAATACACGTCACTGTACGTAACAGAAAAACCACAATTTAAAGTCACACAGAGTTAGTGTGCACTCAAATGCTGGTTGCTTGACGGTTGTCAGCCCACTTTGAGGTCTGTGGATAAAGAGGGAAAAATTGGATCGGTGTCGGGTAGAGTTCCCGGGTAGCTCAGTGGGAGAGCGTTGGTACGTTTAACCAAAGGTCCCGGGTTCGATACCCGGTCCCGGAACAATTTTTCCCTCGAAATTATTCAAATTAACTTTACAGGGAATTATTCCTGAAAGCTTAATTTGCATAATACACGTCACTGTACGTAACAGAAAACCACAATTTAAAGTCACACAGAGTTAGTGTGCTCTCAAATGTTGGTTGCTTGACGGTTGTCAGCCCACTTTGAGGTCTGTGGATATAGAGGGAAAAATTGGATCGGTGTCGGGTAGAGTTCCCGGGTAGCTCAGTGGGAGAGCGTTGGTACGTTTCACCAAAGGTCCCGGGTTCGATACCCGGTCCCGGAACAATTTTTCCCTCGAAATTATTCAAATTAACTTTACAGGGAATTATTCATGAAAGCTTAATTTGCATAATACACGTCACTGTACGTAACAGAAAACCACAATTTAAAGTCACACAGAGTTAGTGTGCTCTCAAATGTTGGTTGCTTGACGGTTGTCAGCCCACTTTGAGGTCTGTGGATATAGAGGGAAAAATTGGATCGGTGTCGGGTAGAGTTCCCGGGTAGCTCAGTGGGAGAGCGTTGGTACGTTTAACCAATGGTCCCGGGTTCGATACCCGGCCCCGGAACAATTTTTCCCTCGAAATTATTCAAATTAACTTTACAGGGAGTTATTACTGAAAGCTTAATTTGCATAATACACGTCACTGTACGTAACAGAAAACCACAATTTAAAGTCACACAGAGTTAGTGTGCACTCAAATGCTGGTTGCTTGACGGTTGTCAGCCCACTTTGAGGTCTGTGGATATAGAGGGAAAAAAATTGGATCGGTATCGGGTAGAGTTCCCGGGTAGCTCAGTGGGAGAGCGTTGGTACGTTAAACCAAAGGTCCCGGGTTCGGTACCCGGCTCCGGAACAATTTTTCCCTCGAAATTATTCAAATTAACTTTACAGGGAGTTATTACTGAAAGCTTAATTTGCATAATACACGTCACTGTACGTAACCGAAAACCACAATTTAAAGTCACACAGAGTTAGTGTGCACTCAAATGTTGGTTGCTTGATGGTTGTCAGCCCACTTTGAGGTCTGTGGATATAGGGGGAAAAATTGGATCGGTGTCGGATAGAGTTCCCGGGTAGCTCAGTGGGAGAGCGTTAGTACGTTTAACCAATGGTCCCGGGTTCGATACCCGGCCAAGGAACAATTTTTCCCTCGAAATTATTCAAATTATTGATAGATCGTCGATCTTCATGTTTTGGGTATTTAAGAAGTGTCTTTAATTTTTGCATAAGATTATACGAATATATAATGCGCTTTCCGCTTTAAAAGTAACATTTTACTGTTAAATCGCTATTAAATACCATTTTCTAGTGATTTTGCAATTTGATAGGAAATTCGCATTTTTCGCACTTTCACTTCTGCTAGGATACCATGCTAAAACACCTTACAAATGAAGAAAAATACTTTCTACCTCATAATTAAAAATTCGCGGAGGTCCCTAGTAATAATGACCAATGAATCTTAACATTCCACACCACACCTGTAGAGTAACGGTCAGCGCGTCTGGCCGCGAAACCAGGGTTCGAATCCCGGTTGGGGCAAGTTACCTGGTTGAGGTTTTTTTCCGGGGTTTTCCCTCAACCCAATACGAGCAAATGCTGGGTAACTTTCGGTTCTGGACCCCGGACTCATTTCACCGGCATTATCACCTTCATTTCATTCAGACGCTAAATAACCTAGATGTTGATACAGCGTTGTAAAATAACCCAATAAAATAAAATTAACATTCCACTTGTTTTAGGAACGCCAGCACAGCAGTCTCTTCTGAATGCAACATTGATATCTGTCGGAAGGAAGCCACACAGACCGTTCTGGATGACGTGGTCCCCGACGTGCAGACTGTGAAACCGCAGCCTTTCACGGTCATCGTTGGAGCCGGCATCGCAGGGCTCTCTGCTGCGACCCGATTGGTGCAATTGGGGATCACTCATTTCAAAGTTCTAGAAGCAACAGATAGGTAAATAAGCGACTCGTACTTAACAGCCTTAAGTAGGCAAATTTTGGGTTTGTTCGCGTGTCTTAGACTATTTTTTCAATGTTTCCGACACGCTTTAATGTTACCAGACGTCCCCGTTTCCGGGGGACAGTCCCCGAATCAGAGTCGCCAGACGTCCTGGGTTTTAATTTTTGTGTCCTGAATTGAATTATATTTGTCCCGGAATGTCAAAAAAAAAAAAAAAAATACAATTATTTGCTCATTTCTGCAAAATTATTTTTAAAATGCCTTATTAATTTTTTCAAGACTCTGTCCAACCTATGTTCAGTGTTGTCGCCAAAGCTGCCTGCTTATTGGTTCAGGCGAGTCCATTTAGTTTACGCCAAGGGATGTTTGGGTCATTCACTCGCTTGCCTTCGCAGCGATCCGATGTCACGCTTGCGGTAGAGTGGTATGTTTCCAGTACAAATTAAGCTGTACTGCATTCCTTTGCCGACCGCTCGCCCTTGTCTCTACTCCGGAGCTCTCCCCACTCCTCCTATTACTTCCCCTCTTTCACGACGCTGAGCTGTCAGGACTAAATAATCGGTCTGCACTATAGTATATATATTATTAGGTATTATACAGTATCTTTATTATTTACGCTCTTTGGAAGTTGATTTAATACTGGTACGATTTAAACGCTGTATCATGCACTTTTTCTGTATAGATCAAGCCGTAATAAGGAATTATTTTTCCAAATTCTATCAATAATTCAGACGAAATTTCAGGATCTAACAAAAAATGTAACGAAATTAAAAGTCTAAGCCCAATGTAATTAGTTGAAATACATAAAACGAATAAAATCAGTTGTATTACATATTGATAATTCACATGGGGGCATGAGATAGATACTCTGCCAGCCATAATAAATTCACTTCAATTAAATTCCCCCCTCCCAAAAAAAATTGATAATTCAACACGTTAAGGTATGCGGTATGATCAAATACCTTACTATAATAATACCGGACAGCTGTATACTAGCAGCATTGGCGTGAGTACGAAATATCGCGGACCTGACATCTAGCGGAGCGGAATGGAATTACGTCCACATAATTATACAAATATTAACATAGCGGGCTTCTGACTAGTGTTTAAAACGTGAGTTACTAATGTGAAGTAATATATGAAACACTTAAGAAATGTTGATTAATGTTTAATGTAAAATTATCTTATATCAAAGCTGCATATTACGAGAAATATTGCATACTCCATATTACTTTCTGTAATTAATTGTTACATAGGCTATTTTTTCTTTAGTTTACCGAGACAAAATCAATCTGATATTAGGAATGAATTTACAATAATGCTTTATATACGCATTGCTGACAACTGCAAAGATAAAATTGATAGTAATCTGATGCTTGTAATAATAAGTAGACAAAAAAAAAAAACTTAATTTGATAAAACCTTAAAATTTCAGATACATTTTAACTTCTATTCATTTGTATTTTTCTATCAACACAAAGACGAAGGAATTAGGCCTACTAAAGAATGTTGTTGACTCACGTTTTATGATCCCTCGGAAATCGAAAGTACGATTTGGAGCAATTTGTAATGCTGTAATTTTGTAGCAATTATAAACAGCACATATACACCCTGACATTTTAACATAGCACTAATTAATAAAAATATTAACTAGTCCAGCAACAATATACATTGCAGTTGATTATAGATTATTTCACGAGTATCACCACACCGGCCGCCTAGGTAGCAGCACCAGCGTCGTTCGCACGTAAAATTGCTAGCTGTCCGGTATTATTATAGTAAGGTATTTGGTATCATCATAGTCCTGGATTCGTGACTACAGTAGGCTATAATTTAAATACAGTAGAGCAATTCCCATGTATAGTTACACACTGCTTATATATCCATCGCTTATGTATGGTTTATTAGGAACGTTTTCTGTCCCGACTCTGTATAAGTCGTGTAGGCTATAATAGTACATTATGCAACGAGCCTATAATGGTAGTAATTAAGACGCGAGTATGTTTATGAAACGAGCGCAAGCGAGTTTCATAATTTTCATACGAGCATCTTAATTACCATTATAGTCAAGTTTCATATGACTTTTTTATGCTCGACCATATTCCTAACTTGAAATTATTCATAAGTATTCATGTTATTCTTATCTGACTGAGGAGCGGAACTGACCTAGTGCAATACCTCGTAAATTGTGAGATGTGCGCAGACGCGAAAGTATTGATTTTTTCCGAGAAACAAATGTCATTGACCTTGATATAATCTAGAGAGTAAAATAAACATTAATCTTGATATAACCTTGAAATTGATTTAGACATTGAAAAACGAGATGACAAATTGAATTTATTTTAATATTATTTACAATTAACGCTAATTATTATAGTAACAGAACATAACCTTCTGCGACAGTACTGGATTTCCAGCCTCCGTGACGTTTCGCTAGTTGTCTTTCGATTGCATATTCCGAGAATAATCGATACTTGCGCTTTGATATTGCTACAATGGTGTTTTCTGATTGGTGGAACACCTGAACTTTAACGAATAGGTGTACTTTAATGAGGTCCATTAAAGGGCTGCTACCAGGTGTATAACCTAGAACTTAAAGAACGTAGAACTTTACACACTTTGTCTTTACTCTTTCGAATTCTGCACACTTCAACACCAAATTACCTTTCGTCTCGTTTCTCTTATCTATACTCTAACCACGACGTAAATACCAGATCACTTATCTGTGGCACGCTAAGTATACCTCTTCATAGAACATTTTGTTATTCATCATCTTTTACAATATCCACCTCCCGTCAATGGAATTCCTTGTCACAAAGTATTGGGGGCTGCAAGACAACAAACACCTTTAAGAACAGCTTAAAAGCTAACCTTATTAGCATTTCACTCCAATCATACTGATTTAAACTATCACTGACTACATTGTTACATTTTTCTTCAGACATCATCCTGATTGTGCTGTATTTTAATTGTCTCATAATAATCTCTTTCTGTTATCTAATATTATTTGAAATATATTAACATTCTATGTATTTTAGCTTAATTCTGCTACACAGTTTATTTCATCTATCTGATGCTTTCCCAATTCACTGCGGGCTAAAGCAGGGAGATGCACTATCACCTTTACTTTTTAACTTCGCTCTAGAATATGCCATTAGGAAAGTTCAGGATAACAGGCAGGGTTTGGAATTTAACGGATTACATCAGCTTCTTGTCTATGCAGATGACGTGAATATGTTAGGAGAAAATACACAAACGATTAGGGAAAACACGGAAATTTTACTTGAAGCAAGTAAAGCGATCGGTTTGGAAGTAAATCCCGAAAAGACAAAGTATATGATTATGTCTCGTGACCAGAATATTGTACGAAATGGAAATATAAAAATTGGATATTTATCCTTCGAAGAGGTGGAAAAATTCAAATACCTTGGAGCAACAGTAACAAATATAAATGACACTCGGGAGGAAATTAAACGCAGAATAAATATGGGAAATGCGTGTTGTTATTCGGTTGAGAAGCTCTTATCATCCAGTCTGGTGTCCAAAAATCTGAAAGTTAGAATTTATAAAACAGTTATATTACCGGTTGTTCTGTATGGTTGTGAAACTTGGACTCTCACTCTGAGAGAGGAACATAGGTTAAGGGTGTTTGAGAATAAGGTGCTTAGGAAAATATTTGGGGCTAAGCGGGATGAAGTTACAGGAGAATGGAGAAAGTTACACAACACAGAACTGCACGCATTGTATTCTTCACCTAACATAATTAGGAACTTAAAATCCAGACGTTTGAGATGGGCAGGGCATGTAGCACGTATGGGCGAATCCAGAAATGCATATAGAGTGTTAGTTGGGAGACCGGAGGGAAAAAGACCTTTAGGGAGGCCGAGACGTAGATGGGAGGATAATATTAAAATGGATTTGAGGGAGGTGGGGTGTGATGATAGAGACTGGATTAATCTTGCACAGGATAGGGACCGATGGCGGGCTTATGTGAGGGCGGCAATGAACCTTCGGGTTCCTTAAAAGCCATTTGTAAGTAAGTACACAGTTTATTTCAGTGTTTAATTAATAGTTCATAGTATTTTGTTGTTTAATTTGTAAATAACTCTTGTATACATGTAACTCTCATCTAAATCAAATTGTTGAATTCTTTGTAAGTTAATGCATATGTATATACACTTTTTGCTGGTTGAATGGAAGAGAAGTCCTTACGGCCTTAACTCTGCCAGCTAAAATAAATTATTATTATTATTATTATTATTATTACTACTACATTTCGGCATGGTCGAGCATAAAAATTATTATAGGCATACACGGTTTATTAGTAAGACCGCTAGAATATAACATTTTAAAAACTAAAATGTCAACTGTTTACAAATTCTGAGAAAGCGAAAATCTCTAACTGAAATTCCGTTTGCAGGCCTGGTGGGCGAATTCATTCCTGCTGGATCGGCGATGTTGTGGCAGAAATGGGGGCGCAGTACAATGAAGGCGACTGCAGCGCCAATGTTCTCCACTCCATGGCGTCTCAAGAAGGCCTCACGAAGTGGCAGCTCAACCGCCCGGACCCCAGCAGGGGGCTGTTCTGCAGGAGTGACGGGCGCGTCATGGACCTGCCCGTGAGCGTCATGGCCTTCAACACCTTCAGACAGATCGAGCAGGAGGCCGCCGACCTGTTCAGCATCGGCTGCGGCAGAGACCACGGCTCGCTGCTGCACTTCATGGGCGCCCGCATCCAGCAGGAGCTGCGCAGCTTCTCGGAGGAACAGCGCTACGACGCGGCCCGGATCCTGCACGGCTTGACCAACTGCGTGCGGTGCCGCTGTGGGGACGACCTGTCCCTCGTCAGCGCCGACACGGTCGGCAGCTACATCGAGATTCCGGGGGGCGGCGTCCGGGTGCCGCTGGGGTACGTAGGGATTCTGGCCCCACTCCTCAGAGACCTCCCGAACGGAGCCATTCGGTACTGCAAACCGGTGCAGAACATCCTTTGGGGATCACTCAGCAACAGCGGTCCTAGAGCCATCGTGAAATGCAGCGACGGTGACGAGTACCGTGCAGATCTGGTACTCGTCACTGTATCGCTGGGCGTGCTCAAAACGCAGGCGCACAAACTCTTCTGTCCTGGGTTGCCAGCCAATAAGATGACAGCGATATCCAAGTTAGGCTTCAGCAATGCCAACAAGATCTTTCTAGAGTACGACTGCCCTTTCTGGGCTTGGCGGGACAAAGATATAAAGCTGACGTGGACTCCGGGCAAACTCGCAGGCAGAGAAGGGTGGGTCAGAGGTTTGAGCAGCGTGGAGGAGATGTCAGACAGCCAGCACGTCATGTGTGCCTGGGTTCAAGGCCAGGAGGCAGCAGAGGTGGAGCGGTGTTCTGACGAGGAAGTAGCCCAGTCCGTGACCCGGGTCTTGAGGCAGTTCACAGGCGACTGCAAGCTGCCGTGCCCCGTCAAGGTGCTCCGTTCTAGGTGGTGCTCGGACCCTTATTTCTGTGGTGCTTACAGTTACATGGGCATCGAGTCTGAAGTGGGGCACCAGCAAGAACTGGGCGCTCCTGTGCCAGGTACTTGTGACCCCATTGCCCCTATACTTCTCTTCGCGGGGGAAGCCACCTGTCCCGGTCATTACTCAACAGTTCATGGCGCTCGACTCAGCGGTATTCGAGAAGCCGAGCGGATAGCTGATCTGTACAGACGGCTCAAGAGTAGCTCTTCGCAATATTGCATGACGTAAACGTAATCATTCATGATATTAATTTACCTTCACTTTTCTCTTAGAAAACTATTCGATGCAATATTATACCCTTTGTTTTGAAAATCTAATTTATCTTTGTATTGAATTTAACTATTATACATTTACATTGGCCTTTCTCTTTAAAAGTATTCGATGAAGATGCAATATGGTTTATGTTTTGGAAATGTAATACATCTTTTTTTATTAAATTTTATTGTTACACTTAACCCTTCCCTATTTTAAATTTCTACTAGTGGCTTGTGCAGCAAATTCTGCTGCAAACTAAGTTCGTTAGACGTTCAAATAAAAATTTTTCAGATTTATTTTCAATGAAGAATACTTGTCTTTTTGATAGTTATTTGCTTCCATAATAATGAAACATACTCCCTCTGAATGGATTTTTTTAGGCCAAATACTTTCTCTTGAACCTATCCAACTTCAGTTTTTGAGTTTCAACGCGAAAACGCAAGCATCAATGTCAGGACGATAGCAGTAGCTATTTCAGGTCATTGTGGATTGTAGGCAAAAGTTAAAAAAATGTCAGGTTTGCTAAGCTTTCGAACAATAGCATTTTCGTATAGCTGCTGCATGTAGAACTTGAAATGTAGAGCGTAAAATCATTTTATCCTACTAAGAGATCTTGCTGAAATGATCTGAAGACTACACAATTTTCTAGGCCTCTTATTTTATCAGTACGTAATACCTTTTGATCTTTCCTTAGGAAGTGTAATTTTTGCGCTCTCTCGAGCCAATACTGAAGACAATGACACATATCAATATCTACACTGCACCGCCATTAAGTATATGGAAAAAGACCCAACCCCACTGGGTTAATAAGTATAAAAATATTTGATTTTTAATAACAATATTATCATCTTACTTAAGTTTTGTAGTTATATATAGCAGCCACTCAGTAAATTATAGAAATGAAGATCTAAATTAAGATATTCTCTACATTTACTTACATAACCTCAAAACGTTTCACTTTCATGTCATCAATATAGCATCAATATTGTGTACAATTAATGAAAAATAGACGCATCATGATATTAACTATAATAATATTTAATTTCTAATGGTAATAATGTCATCAAACCACCTCAAATTTCGTAGATTTGAATATCCAATACACAGCTGTACTCAGAAAATTATACACTGCAGAATCAGTTTTTAATAACAAATTGAATTGAGCTCTAAATATGTCGGCATTCCTGCAGGTCATGGCCTTCGTGTAATAGCCTATTGTTTATTGTAGTGTGTGTTTTGTTCTGAAATTCAATAAAGTCGGCCGTGATTAAATAAAATTAGTTCTCAAAACTGACAACAGATGGATTTTGGAAAATAGGAAAATTATGTAGGAAAATTGACATTTCACTGAAAACTACTACTTTCCCGAAAAACTTTGGGTTCCAAGCTTCAAAATGAGGGGCCATTTATTAAAATCCGTTCAGCCGTTTTCCCGTAATTTCCATTACCAGTTCAAATTATATATATATATATATATATATATATATATATATATATAGATATTTGTATAAAAATTTGTAATCCTTAGAAAAATGTGACCCTTCGCGATTGCATAGAATTGGAGGTCTGCCACAGGATCGTTTGTTGCATGGTTTGAATTTAAAATTCTCGAAGAAATACCGGTACTTGAAATGACATCAGTGACGGTTGTTGGAGAAGGGTTCTCAAACACGTGAAAATACTGTGGAACTTTAATTCTGCAGTGCTCGGGAAGAGTGACATAAGTCAGTTTCCACAAACATTTTTTTATTAATTTATTGACAACTTACGGAACATCTGCTCGCTTGGGAAAAGAGACATAAGTATTTCTCCCATTACAATAATTAATACAGAAGAAAATCAAATCGACATAAACCAGTGTGAAGACTTTTTTTTCCTTCTCCTGTAAAGTTGACTTGTGCCACTTTTCCCGGGCACTACAGAATTTTACAATTCATTTTTGATTTTCAGATAAATCTATTCAAGGTAATAACAGTGACAACTAACAAATGTAACATGAGTTCCATGTAATTAACATTCATATTCTAGTCGACTGGTTGGCACGTTGGTATAGCGCTGGCCTTCTATGCCCAAGGTTGCGGGTTCGATCCCGGGCCAGGTCGATGGCATTTAAGTGTGCTTAAATGCGATAGGCTCATGTCAGTAGATTTACTGGCATGTAAAATAACTCCTGCGGGACAAAATTCCGGCACATCCGGCGACGCTGATATAACTTCTGCAGTTGCGAGCGTCGTTAAATAAAACATAACATTTTAACATTTCATACTCTATAATTATAAATTTTATATTTCACCTTTCGGCAAATCAAACAAAGCTCTTATTTCCGCCAGCCAATCACGTTGTAGGTCGGCTACATTTAAACGTGTGCGTCTTGTCATTCGCTATTGATGATGTAATGCATTTCCTATGGCTCGATAAATACTTAATATAATCGCCCGCCATTTTGGCTCTTTTGTTGGCGTTCGCAGAAAGCACACGAGGACGTTATTTGCCGCTCAATTATTTGCTGAATTATAGTGCGTTTGATTTATTATCATAGGAGCTACGACATGATAATGTTTAACGGTGAAGCAAATAGACTCCTCAACTGGTAGCTCGGCAACGAAAGAACAAAAATGGCGAACGATACTACCTACCTAGACTTTATAGAGCCTTCACTTCCTAAGACGTAAGCAAAGGGGAGGAGTCACACCGGAAATAACAGCGACACTTTTATAGTCAAAATTGAGCATTTTCCAATATAAGATTTTCATTACATATAACTCATGATTAATCATTCAACTATTGTTATGTATATTACTGCGTACGACTTAATTGACTTATGTTTCGATTTGGTCAAAACTTTTGAATATCTGATGATGTCCTACAGGCAAAAACGTTCATTAATTTCTTTTATAACATGAATAAAATTAGCAAATAATAAATTTGTAAATTGATAAATCATATGATTGAGCAGTTAAAAAAATTATCATCACTACAGAATTATCCGAACAAATATTCGGATCGCCAATTATCCGGTTAGATTTTCAGGAAATTTACAAATATTTATTCAGTAACAGAAGATAACTTTTCTTTACTCCAAAATACTGCACAAATATTATAGAACGTATTCACTCCTCAAATATGAAGAGTTCCTTTTAATGTTTTAATCTCATCTGCTCTGAGTAGGCTTATCGATCCAACATGAACCATAAAATAGTTGATTCAAAAGGGTGTGTATTAACTATGTAAAAATGTAATGTAATATGTTCTGAATACTCTCCATAATATCAAAGAAACTTAATGTGAATATTTCGTGATACGACAGTCATCTTCCTTCAGTTGTGTTTTTACTATGGAAAAGACGTTAAACGAAGATTTTCCCGTTACAATTCTACCTATGAATAATGAATGAATAAATATTTTGGTTATAATGAACCTTATTATTAAATTATAATTTCAATAATATAAAAGGACTCTAAATAATAAATGTTACAATTAGGAATATTTTTATATTCTAAACAGTTCACATAGCTTAAATGTGGATGCTTAAATATAGCGAAACCTGCACATTTTAAAGTAAATAAGACCTAAAAACCACTTCCTTGTTACCGCCTTTGTTTATCATACAAAATAAATGAGTTAATTAGTCATATTTTCCTCATTAACGTTTTCGGTACGTAACTTGTACCATCTTCAGATGTTTGTATATTATTTTAATTGTAAACCAAGCCTGTGGGTGCATGTATCTGGACTGAAATGGCACCCACAGGCTTGGTTTACAATTAAAATAATATACAAACATCTGAAGATGGTACAAGTTACGTACCGAAAACGTTAATGAGGAAAATATGACTAATTAACTCATTTATTTTGTATGATAAGCAAAGGCGGTAAATATACATTAATTATAGTCAAATTGTGACAGCTTATCGGTATATCTTCAACATGAAATTCACTTCCTTGTTAGTTTTTATAAAACGACGGTTACATAAATTACCTGTAAGATAGTTCAACAACGATGACACCACGCAAATACCACGCAGAACTCGCAGCCGGCTACACTAGGTGGTCAAAAGGGGATCCTGTATTCTTGTGTGTATCTTCACATCAACACGGACTCCAACTGCTCTGGTTAGTCAAACATTTGAATGTGCACAAAAGCAGCTCAATTCCTTCGCCCTTGTTCCACCCAATCGTAGCTGATACTTCACCAGTACTGGGAGAATATCCCAATGCGCGCCGGAAGGATAGCAATTTTGGATTAATGAATATTTTTATTATGTCGTTAGAAATGCACATTATGTATTGTGTATATCTGCAAATATTAGGAGATATTGGAAATGATTAGTTCGGACTGTTTTTTGAAAAATAGAAAACAACTGACATTTTAATAGGCTATAACAATAGACGGTAGAATGAAGTAAAATATCACAGCCTACTATTCTTCTACTGTATGTAGCCTATGGTTTACTTACTTATTGGCTTTTAAGAAACCCGGAGGTTCATTGCCGCCCTCACATAAGCCCGCCAGCAGTCCCTATCCTGAGCAAGATTAATCCATTCTCTATCATCATATCCCACCTCCCGCAAATCCATTTTAATATTATCTTCCCATCTACGTCTCGGTCTCCTTAAAGGTCTTTTTCCCTCCGGTCTCCCAACTAACACTCTATATGCATTTCTGGATTCGTCCATACGTGCTGCCCATCTCAAACGTCTGGATTTAATGTTCCTAATTATGTCAGCTGAAGAATACAATGCATGCAGTTCTGTGTTGTGTAACTTCATCCCTCTTAGCCACAAATATTTTCCTAAGCACCTCATTCTCAAACACCCTTAACATATGTTCCTCTCTCAAAGTGAGAGTCCAAGTTTCACAACCATAAAGAACAACCGGTAATATAACTGTTTTATAAATTCTAACTTTCAAATTTTTTGACAACAGACTGGATGATAAAAGCTTCTCAACCGAATAATAACACGCATTTCCCATATTTATTCTGTGTTTAATTTCCTCCCGAGTGTCATTTATATTTGTTACTGTTGCTCCCAGATATTTGAACTTCTCCACCTCTTCAAAAGATAAATTTCCAATTTTTATATTTCCATTTCATACGATATTCTCGTCACGAGACATAATCATGTACTTTGTCTTTTCGGGATTTACTTCCAAACCTATCTCTTTACTTGCTTCCAATAAAATTCCCGTGTTTTCCCTAATAGTTTGTGGATTTTCTCCTAACATATTCACGTCATCCGCATAGACAAGCATGGTTTACTTGTGAAAGTTACTATTGTTCGTACAGGAAAGTCATGAGCTCCATACAAATTCAAGTCAGATTAATAATGGTAGTGGTTAAAAGCGATCGTTTCTGTCATTGTTTACAGCCACTTATTCAAAAGGCACACTTCGCCATTGCCAGGGGTTTTTAGCAGTAATGAATTGAATGGGTGATCCAGAGGGAAATTTATGTCCCAAGGTCAAATTTCTGCCCTCTCCTGCGAGTTTTCAGGTATATATATATATATATATATATATATATATATATATATATATATATATGAGATTTTATATTTTAATTTTAAGTTATTTATGATAAATTAACTTGGAAACTAAGAGCAAAAAAATAACGGATCTCTTGTTTTGAATCCGAGTGGCTGTTAGCCTACAAATAGCAGAAACGTTATTCAAACCCGCAAAATTAAATGCTTACTTACAAGCACAACACTTCAAATGACAAATGATAAGCAATCTCCAAACAATGCAGTGTTGTGACAAAAGCGCTACGAACTTACGCATAATAATAATAATAATAATAATAATAATAATAATAATAATAATAATAATAATAATAATAATAATAATACCACATACTACTAAATAGCTGGAATAGTACGAATTAGGGATATATTGTTTATGTAAGCCTAGTAAAATCCCTTTTATTTCGGGTTAAAATAAAATAACGTAGGCTAGTGTATCTAAAATAATGTAAATAATTTATCAACAAGATAAAAATAACAAAAATGTGTTTTATGCCAAATAGAGGAATAATTCATGTGACGTGACACATTCAATCCAAGATCGTTCCTCGTATTATATAATTTTTCATTATTATTGTTCTATTTAATATATCAGTAGCAATATGGCCGCATTTACAACGGAAGAAAAGGTGAAAATAAATTAAGAGCCACAACGCGCTTCTGATTCGTGATTGGATGACGTTCAATTTACGTTTCTTTGCGTTACCTTGGCAATGTCAAATCAGCGCGTCGTACGTTCATTCATTTTAACGTTAACCGTAATCAAATACACGGAACTTGTATTTGTTAAACTTCACCGTAACGAAACGAACGTCGATCGTAATCTCGGCCTTACAAGCGTATCGAAATCGTTTTAAATAAGTTAACGTGTTTTCATGCAATACAATCCGTATTGAATACGATCCGATCCCACTTTTTAGGCGTGTCGCCATTGAATCCCCGTTTTCATTAAAGTTTCAATACGGTAAACGTATTTAAATCGATTTGAATACTCGATGAAAACTTAGTAATCGATTAAAAAAGTACGATACCGGTTGTCACTTCTGAATATCATCATCGATTGAAAACGGGCGGAACTACAACTACAATCATGTCATCGACTGTGAACATCCTCATCGATTCAAGGAGGGCAATAGTAGGTCCTAATTACTTACAGCGGCAGTAATATCAGTTCTGAGTAGACATATCGAACGATAAAACGAGCTAATTCGAAAGGAGTTCCTATTAACTGAGTAAAAATGGAATCTAATATGTTCTGAATAGTGTCTACAGACGTGGACAAATTATTAACAAAATTGAAGATTTTTATGATAATTCTGTTTACAAAATTTGACTTTTCAATTTAGACTACAGTTGACAATTTTGCATATTTCCATCATTACAGTAGATAGAAATATGCAAAAACGTCAACTGTAGTTTAAATTGAAGAGTCAAGTTTTGTAAAAAATATATAATAAAAATCTTCAATTTTGCTAACTATTTGTAAATTAGCAAAAATGTCAACTGCATTGAAGAGTCAAATTTTGTAAAAATATAAAACAAAAATCTTCAGTTTTGCTAATAATTTGGAAATATCCAAAATGTCAACTGAAGTCCAAATTGAAGAATCGAATTTTGTAAAAATATACAATAAAAACCTTCAGTTTTGCTAATAATTTGTAAATATCCAAAAATATCAAATGTAGTCCAAATTGAGGAGTTAAATTTTGAAAAATATACAATACAAATCTTCAATTTTGCTAATAATTTGGAAATACACAAAAATGTCAACTGTAGTCTAAATTGAAGAATCATATTTTGTAACAATATATAATAAAAATCTTCAATTTTGCTAATAATTTGTCCACGTCTGTATAATATCAAAGAAATCTAATTTGAATATTTCGGGATACGTCATCTTTCTTTAGTTGTCTCTTTACTTCAGAAAAGACGTAAAATGAAGATTTTCACATTGCGGTAAAATTCTACTATATCTGAATAAACTTTTTGGTTATAATGAACGTTAATTAAGAAATTATAATTTCAATAATCTCTTCGTCTCTGTGTATCTTCTTTAATATACTGTAAAAGGACTCTAACAAAAGTTACAATTTACGAATATTTCGCCTCTAATCAGGCCACATAGCTTAAACGTGGAGGTTTAAATATAGTAAACCTGTACATTTTTCAACTAAATAAAAACACAAAAAACCACTTGCTTGTTATTTGTCATAAAATATCAATTACATAAAATTACCTTTAAGAGAGTTCAACAACGATGAACCACAATCACAAACACCAGGTACGGTAGTCGAAAGGGGACCCTGTGTAGACGCATCTCCACGCCAACACTGACTCCAACTGCTCTGATTTGTTAAACATTTTAAACTTCACCAATCAGTTCAATTCCTTCGTCTCTTGTTCCAGCCAATCGTAATTTCCGATACTATATCAATAGTGGGAGAGCATCCCAACGCCGAAAGAATAATTCTTATGTTAGCAACTAGCTTTGGATCAATGAATATTTCTAGTATGTCGTAAGACATGCACGTGAAGTACTGTATACATTTGCAAATAGAAGGAGATATGGAAAGAATTAGTTCGGACTTCTCTTTTGGAAAACAGAAAACAAATTACATATTTTAATGTGGAAATAGACGGCAGAATGAAGTAAATTAAACTATTACAGCGACGTCAATTCATATAAAAGTAGGCTATGTATGGTTTATTTCTGAAAGTTGCTGTCGTCCGTATAGAAAAGCCACGAGCTCCATACATTTCAAGCCAGATTAATAATTAATTGCAAGGATTACAAGCGATCATTCTTTACAGTCACTTATTCAAGAGAACACATTTCACCATTCCCAAGCTTTTTATCAGTAATGAATTCAGAGGATGGTCCATGGGGAAATTATGTCCGAAGGCCGAAGTTCTGCCCCTCTCCTGCGAGTTTTCAACAGATTTTATAGTTTAATTTTAAGATATTTATGACAAGTTAACTTGGAAACTAAGTACAAAATTAACGAATATCTTGTTTTCAATCTGAGTACCTCAGTGATCAGACCTTCAACCTGTCATGCAGGCGGTACGGGTTAGGGTAAGTACACGTTGGAGCAACGATAAACGATGAAAGAAACGATCTAGCGACGCTTTGGTATAACCACAGTCTACTATATACAGTCGCGAAGCTTGAGGTGTTTTTTTGCAAATCTCGTGATAAAGCGCTCCAAGCGGTTAGCAACTAGAAACAATAGACTGTCCATGGTCGACTTTGGACTGTGTCGTATTTCTATCGAGTGCTAGCTCGTTGCGTATTTCACATTGATGCTTGTGAAATGTTCGTTATTGGTTGTAATGAAAATGTTAATGGCTAAAATATAATAATTGGAATAATAATATGGGACAAGGAGGAGACGTTTGTAGTGCTATAAATTGTAGCAACAGTAAGAGAAAGAGGCCAGAGTTATCCTTTGTCCGATTTCCGAAAGATTCAGAAAGGTTCCTGGCTTTCCACAAGAATGCTGTGCAGAAACAAACTCTTAATTTTGAAGTTCTTTGTGACTGTTAGAAAACATTATATCCTTAAATTTCACAATGAAATGTTTCAGTCTAACTGAAAGGACATTACATACCGGTTAAAGTTCTGTCACTTAGGCTGCTAAATTTCCAGAGAAATAAAGGTTAGGTCTACTTTTTTATCAGAGGATATATTTTTAATTGTAGGTATTAATTTTGTTATAATTTTTATGTGTTATTTTACTAAAGACGTAGAAAAATTAAGTTTGTTTTAATGAAATTTATTGATCACGTTTTATTTTCAAATCTGGTGGGATTATTATTGCTTAGGCCTACTTTTTTCTTCAAAGGATATGTTTTTAATTATAGCTTTTAATTTTGTTGTTATTTTTATTTGTTGCTTTACTAGAGACGTAGAAAAAGTCTGTTACAATAAAATTTATTGATCACGTTTTATTTCCAATTCTGGTGTGATTATTATTATTATTGCTTAACCTCGCCCCGTACGTAAGCCTACACTACAAGTATCGATACACGTAAGTTACTCCATTAATTCATATTTCCATTATTATTGTTGTAAAGGGAAATGCAAATTAATATTTATTGGTTTCATAGTTAAATATCGCTATAATCTTGAATGAGTGAAGCTATTATAGTAAATTTCAGTTCGTTTTGCACAAACAAAAAATTATATTAACTTATTTCTTGCAGGTATCTTGGAGTTTATGGTGGAATTTAATATACTTCATTAAAATAATAAATTAACTTTATGCATTTAATATTTCAATAATGGAAGGAAGGTGTTAATTTTTCCAAAAGAACACGACAACGAAAGTGTAACATATTTTGTCGGCTGCTAGGAGAGAGATCTGCGATGATGAGGCGATAGTAGCGATCCTAGTGGTGGGCAACTACCCATGTTTGCATTTTTACTACATATTGAGCTTCGCGACTGTATATAGTAGACTGTGGTATTATCAAAGAATCAAGTGTTCATATCGGAGCAACGAGGATGCGGGAAGCGAACATTTTGATTTATCAGTAGAAGATATTCTATGCATCCACTTAAAGAAAGAAGATATATATATATATATATATATATATATATATATATATATATATAGAAAATATCAGCTGCTAGGTTCAAGGTTAATATAGGCCTAACTTAAATACGTGCAAAATTGAACCCGTTTCTTATCTCAAAGCTAGTATAAATTCAGTGTGATGTGATTGATTCTTGTGACCACATAACGTATTACGAATAAATACATAACTGATCAATTTGTCAGTATCCATGATAATTAATTTAATATGCCGAAATAAAAATAAATCGATTAATATTCGGATATATTGATAACCACCGGTCATTATACAGATTAAATATAATCTTAATCAGAGATCGTATGAACGACAAGAGCGAAGAAAATGAAATGTTTCTTTTTCGTCGCTTTTATCGTGTATCTTCGCTTTTACCGTTACTCCAATATGCACACCTCAATAACAATGCATGCTTCAATTCTCCCTGATATAGCATCGCTGCTTCTTTTATCGTTTATCGTCGCTCCAACGTGTACGTACCCTTAGGGTCCCGGTCTGGCCTAGAAAAAAATCCATAGTGACACTTGTGTCTGACGAAGTCACTACTGGTGTATTTCGCCTGGTTCTGCCATTCTCCATATTGGCCATCAACGGCTGTCGATCATGAGCGCCAATTTGTGGGGGGAAAGATTGCATAAGCAACAATGACAGTATTACAAAAGCGCCACTGACATCATCATCCAATTCAAGCACTAGACCTAGTGGTCTGTTGCGGTCATGCCATCTTTTTATGGTCTTCCAACAGAGCGTTGTCCAGAAGGGCGGTAATGTATCACTGCCTTTGGCCATTTTTCTGTTGGCATTCTCTAGACATGCTGTTTCCAATTAACTATATATTATAGATTTGAAGAAAATTTAATATAGGTTGGACGTTCAATTCTTCCAAAATTTATGTATTTCGTTTTGTATATCAAAGTGTGTATCGTGCCGTTTTTCTCATGAATTTCATTTCGTTGGTAGTTATACGTTGAACTTTTTTTTTTGTCAAAGTCCAGGCTTCTGGTCCAAAGACTAAAGAACGTCGTGCTAAAATGTTGTACAGTAGTGGCCAAAAAAAAAAAAAAAAGAAAAAAAACCGGACCGACCCTTGTATCTGACTTCAGAGCCTTGTTCACTCCACAGCACGATAGACTGGTAACTAAGACTTTCGTGGTTCGAATCCTGTCTGGAAAGGAAACTTTTTTTTGTTCCTTATTCAAATGCATCCCCAATACTTTTCGATTGCAGCGATACTTTATTACTTAATTAACTTATTATTCCCAGAACATGAATTTCACCAGCAATCGAAAAGCTAAATGTTATGTTTTATTTAACGACGCTCGCAACTGCAGAGGTTATATCAGCGTCGCCGGATGTGCCGGCACACTTAAATGCCATCGACCTGGCCCGGGATCGAACCCGCAATCTTGGGCATAGAAGGCCAGCGCTATACCAACTCGCCAACCAGATCGACCAAACGAAAAGTATTGGGAATAAATTTGAATAAGGAACAAAAAAAAGTTTCCTTCCCAGGCAGGATTCGAACCACGAAAGTCTTAGTTACCAGTATCGTGCTCTGGAGTGAACAAGGCTTTGAAATCAGCTACAAGGGTCGGTCCGGTTTTTTTTTTTTGCCACTACTGTACATCTTTAATCTCGTATGTTTCTGTAGGTAATAAATTAGGTTTGAAAACTGAATTGATATTGCCGATAACTTTTGCAAAATGATTTATTTTAGAATCGATATCCTTTTCTTTTTCATATGAAAGACGGTGCCCTAAATAGTTAAATGTGTTCACTTATTCTATAATTCTGTTTTCAATACAGATTTTATTTCTTATTCGATATTTACCTTTAAACGTCGTAACTTTTGACTTTCCTACAGAAATGGTCATATTATAGTCTTCTGCAACTGGTCGTATTAAAAAGCGCTAACATTAGTATAGGAAAGTTGCGTAGTGAAATATGTGGAAAATGTGTGAAAATGTAAATTTGATAACATAGCTCCGGAAATAAGCTAATCATAGTCAACAATGGTTGATATGGTAAATATGATTTAAAATAAAACGCTTCTACTCACACATACTGCAGTTGCGAAAAAAAAATGGTCATGCACAGCTGTCACCTGCTGAAATATCGATTTGCTAATTGGATAAAAATTGTAAATTAGTTTGAATTCTTAACATAACTATTTCACTATCAATATGAGCATGCAGAAATTGCTTGCGTTTATTAGCAAGAACTTACCTTGTTTAACACGCTGACTGCCAGAGTGTTTTATGTAGAGTTTGAAAAAAAGTCAGACATACAACAAAACAAATAGTAATATGCGTTACAAGAGCGATATGTTGAAGTTTTCATGTTCGAGGAAAAGTTTGAAAAAGCGAAACGTAGTTGAGCTTTTTTAATTTCCGAGAATTGAAAGAAAACATACCGCTCGTGTATCGTACATTATTTTGTACGAAGATCGTTTATTACATACCTGAAAGACGAATTTCTAATTAGTTGCAATGAAATCTCCATCTTGGTTTCTGTTCAATGACGGCAAATTTGCAAAACAAAAATATCTATCTTCAACATTGTTGCTTTAAAATGTTTTCTGTGTTTACTGTACTCCAGCAGGCCGTGATATACGTCTGTCTTTTTTTTTTCCCCCAGTCTATAAATGCGAACTTAAAAAAACGGCTTCCTTATTATTACGTGCATCACGAATGCAGGAACTTTAGTGGAGTTGTAGAGATTACTTACTTTTTGCAAATATTTAAAAACAATAATTAACAGTGCAATTTAGGTGAAATTGCAGTGGTAAGTTTCCAATTTATAATTATTACTATATTGAACGTCTCTAAAAATAATATGTTAAAAGCCTAAAGCAGTAAAATCAATAATTATGTCACAGGAAATCAGGAGCAGTCGGAGTCTAAAATCTTTTAAGTACACTCTACTTAGAAATGTCTTTAATGAACAGAACTAGACTCTTGCGGAAGTTTCTAAATAGTCTTAAATGACCAAGTTATTTTTTTCTCCTCTCTCTTCTTTTTTTTTTCTCTTTTCTTTTTTTATTATCTTCATATATTACTTAATCATTTGTGTTTGTATGTCATTTAGTAGGACTCTGCTAATCAACATTTTATGTCTTGTCACCCATATGTATTCTCCAATTAGTATATTAACTGAATAATATATCTCAAGTAAATTAATCGTCCAATTTGTCTCGGGCATTTTAGATCTTATAAATTGTGTGTTTGTGTGTGTGTATGTGTGTGTGTGTTCCCCTTATGTTATGCAACTGATTTTGATTATGTGTAATTTTCTACTTTATTTTATATATTATGTAACTGATCTTGACTATTTGTAATTTTATATTATGTAACCGATCTTGACTATTTGTAATGTTATATTATGTAACCGATCTTGACTATTTGTAATGTTATATTATGTAACCGATCTTGACTATTTGTAATTTTATATTATGTAACCGATCTTGACTATTTGTAATGTTATATTATGTAACCGATCTTGACTATTTGTAATGTTATATTATGTAACCGATCTTGACTATTTGTAATTTTATATTATGTAACCGATCTTGACTATTTGTAATTTTATATTATGTAACCGATCTTGACTATTTGTAATTTTATATTATGTAACCGATCTTGACTATTTGTAATTTTATATTATGTAACCGATCTTGACTATTTGTAATTTTATATTATGTAACCGATCTTGACTATTTGTAATGTTATATTATGTAACCGATCTTGACTATTTGTAATTTTATATTATGTAACCGATCTTGACTATTTGTAATTTTATATTATGTAACCGATCTTGACTATTTGTAATTTTATATTATGTAACCGATCTTGACTATTTGTAATGTTATATTATGTAACCGATCTTGACTATTTGTAATTTTATATTATGTAACCGATCTTGACTATTTGTAATTTTATATTATGTAACCGATCTTGACTATTTGTAATTTTATATTATGTAACCGATCTTGACTATTTGTAATTTTATATTATGTAACCGATCTTGACTATTTGTAATTTTATATTATGTAACCGATCTTGACTATTTGTAATTTTATATTATGTAACCGATCTTGACTATTTGTAATGTTATATTATGTAACCGATCTTGACTATTTGTAATTTTATATTATGTAACCGATCTTGACTATTTGTAATGTTATATTATGTAACCGATCTTGACTATTTGTAATTTTATATTATGTAACCGATCTTGACTATTTGTAATTTTATATTATGTAACCGATCTTGACTATTTGTAATTTTATATTATGTAACCGATCTTGACTATTTGTAATTTTATATTATGTAACCGATCTTGACTATTTGTAATGTTATATTATGTAACCGATCTTGACTATTTGTAATTTTATATTATGTAACCGATCTTGACTATTTGTAATGTTATATTATGTAACCGATCTTGACTATTTGTAATTTTATATTATGTAACCGATCTTGACTATTTGTAATTTTATATTATGTAACTGATCTTGACTATTTGTAATTTTATATTATGTAACCGATCTTGACTATTTGTAATTTTATATTATGTAACCGATCTTGACTATTTGTAATTTTATATTATGTAACCGATCTTGACTATTTGTAATTTTATATTATGTAACCGATCTTGACTATTTGTAATTTTATATTATGTAACCGATCTTGACTATTTGTAATGTTATATTATGTAACCGATCTTGACTATTTGTAATTTTATATTATGTAACCGATCTTGACTATTTGTAATTTTATATTATGTAACCGATCTTGACTATTTGTAATTTTATATTATGTAACTGATCTTGACTATTTGTAATTTTATATTATGTAACCGATCTTGACTATTTGTAATTTTATATTATGTAACTGATCTTGACTATTTGTAATTTTATATTATGTAACCGATCTTGACTATTTGTAATTTTATATTATGTAACCGATCTTGACTATTTGTAATTTTATATTATGTAACTGATCTTGTCTATTGTAATTTCCTACTATATTTTATGTAATTTCTAAGGTATTTTCTTTTGTGTTGTTTTGTAATCAAATTTTGTATCTCATGTATATTATTGAAACCTGGTTGAGTGGAAGAGAAGGCCTCATGGCCTTAACTCTGCCAGGCAAAATAAACCTACTACTACTACTATGTCACTTAAGCGGTAAGAAGAGGGAAATTGTTACATGTGTTAGGTTGGGAATACTGAATGTGGAATTTTAGACTTACCGCGGATTGGTTTTGTGCGGAAACCAAGCAAATACGCACGATCTCGCACAAACTAATTTTATTACCTCAACTAGTCCTTCTTTTGTAATATATGTCCATCGTAATTTCAAATATTACCTAGAAATAATTTAACAACCGGTTCGGACGAACCGGCCGAATATCACCACTGGGTAGAGGAATTTCGAAAGACATTTTTTCAAACTTGATTCCTGTGGTTTCCAGCGGAAGAATAGCTTAACATGTACTGTCTTCGCGCTACGAGTTGGCGCGGGGAGTAGATAGGCGGGACGGGGGAACTTTACACTACACTCTGACCTGAAAACTTCGTCCACTTACTTGGCTACACGGGGACGGAGTCAGACATAAAAGATTCCGCATCTTCGATGCTGTCGCTATGACTATCATTATCACATTTTTCAAAATTTCTGGAGTATGATCTGTCCATGATAATCGTCTGTTTATGTTCCAGCCGTGTATATTAATTCGAATCTCTCAACAAAGCCATTAGCCCCACCGCCCCCATCCTGATGAACAACAATGAGTGTTCTGGACACATTTACGGTAGTCAAAACTCCCGTAACATTTTTATCCTGCCAGAACTTGGGAAACGTTAAATTGGTAGGCCTATCTATCCGCATTTCGTCCAGATACAAAATCGGTTTTTCCACTTTCCTAAGCTTTCTTATTTGCTGTAGATATCTTCACGTATTCCAATTTACAGTGATTTCCTCAAATTTTTTGCTGCACACTTCTTCCACCTGAAATCCTTTTTCTTCAGTATTCGTCTTAATGTTGTCTTTCATTTCAAATCAATTCTCTCTTGTAGCAGGGGTAAAAGCTTGTTACTACTTTTTTTTTAGTTGGTTATTTAACGACACTGTAATAACTATGTATTAGCTTCTTCAGTGTCGATTGAATTGATGATGGCGAGATGGTATTTGGCAAAATGAAACCAAGGATTCGCCATAGATTACCTGACATTCGCCTTCCGCTTGGCAAAACCTCGGAAAAAACTCAACCAGGTAGTCAGCGCAAACGGGAATCGAACTCACTCCCGAACACAACTGTAGATCAGCAGGCAAACGCGCTACCTCCTGAGCTACGCCGGTGGCCTCTTTCTTTTTCAAATAAAAATTCTCAATTATATCTTATTTGTCAATCTCCCGTCGAAGTCATCTACATTTGCGTTTCGGTAGTCTGGACGTTTACATTTTTTTTCTCACTCAGGTGTCGACAACGCACTTTCTTCTGTGCAGTCTTTCATTTCATTCCTTATACGCTGTATTGTTCTTGTGGATAGATTAGAGTACTTTTCTACCTTTGCTATAGGTTTCGTAAGAGGAATGCAAAGGCACTGTTGTTCTTTTTCTTCATCACAGAATTATTTTGCACTTCTAATAATATTCCTTTCTTCGCTATAGATTGTCAATCCTTGTTTCCTCTTTGTCGACATATTTACAATAAACAAAAAACTGCTATAAGCCTAAATAACAGTATACAATAACATAAATTCTATTAACTATATTATTATCAACACTATTAACACGAAAAGCAAAGGATAACTAAAGCAATACAAGATTTGTGGTATACTGAAAACAATTGTCTTGTTGAAACTAATAAAACACTACAGTAAAAACCCCACTATTATTTTCACAAGGTTGCAAAGATTCATAGACACGTGCAGTAGATGTTTGTGAAACAGGAATATTGCAGTGAACAGCGCGGTGCGCATGCGCGACTGTTTCCCCTCCGCCCCGTCTAAGTACTTCAGCCGCCTTCTCCTGGCGTGACAACAGTAGTTGTTACTTTGAATGGGGTTTGAAACACCATCACGCCACGCCACAAAACTATCGATTCCCCAAGTGCTCGGCTCAGAGCATTGTAAGAAGTTTTACTTGAAGAAACTTCGTAGTAAATTTACTTTATCTAATCCAATTTTAATGAAAAGGATAGAACTTAACATTCAAACCCATTCTTAACTCTTTGTAACAGATGTCACTCACAAGCAAACATTTTCATGGGGTAGATTAAAAAAAAAGTTTTTTTTCTTCCACCATGTTAACAATGGCAACAAGTGTTTATACAAATTTTGGCCACTCGAGCGCAATTACGAGGGCCGTTTACAGAAGGAAAACACAGTTTCGTGGAAAGATTTATTGGAACAGATACAGCGATCGTTGAGCTATTTTTCAACATATTCCCCACCGGAATTGGGACATTTGTCAACCATGGGATCAACTTTTGTATCCCTGAGTCGTAGAAGTCTCCACCTGGGATGGAAGCAGTGTGTGACAGCCGTCTGCACCTCTCTGTATGATAAATGTCTCAATTCCGGTGGAAATATGTTGAAAAATAGCTCAACAATTGCTGTATCTGTTCCAATACATTTTTCCAATGAAATTGTGTTTTCTTTCTGTAAACGGCCACAAGGAAACTTGTTTTACGGCCCTCGTAATTGCGCTCGAGTGGCAAAAATTTGTATAAGCACTTGTTTTGACATTATTAACATGGTGGAAGAAAAAAATAACTATTTTTTATCTGCGAGAATGTTTGTTTGTTAGATAACGACTGTAGAGAAAAAAATGGAAACACGACCATTTCAAAATTTCACAGCCTTCTGTATGTAATGAATTAATGATACTGGCTGACGTACATAACATAGGCTACTCTTTGGACAGACTCTTGGTAGTGGAGAGTATAATGCTCTGTAGCACGATTCACACGATATTCTTTGTCAATATTTTGGGAAGACACCTGCCTACGGCGAGACCAAAAGGCTGCTAAATGTTTGTCTGTGTACCTAGTCTCAGTGGATGATACCGTTAGTATTTAAATGCAGTTCTTACTGTCATTTAAAATCAATCCCTTGTTACTTGTTGTTAACATTTTAAATTTCATAGTTATTATCAAAAAAAAAAAATCACTACATTTAAAATGACACTGTAAGATCTAAATTATAATTATTCGTTAAGATGTAGTGTTAAAATAAAGCCATAAATTGAAAATTTTCTACATTTCATTTGACGGGAAGAAAATAAAAATAAAAGTCCTCCTCCCCCTCCAAATTGTGCTTGACTGTTCGTCATTCACTCATACCAAACCAGTTATGTAGACAAATGAAAGTAAAATAAATTTTCTCCCATCAATTTACTTCTTTTGTTATAAGCAAATAAAAATTAAAGATTTTGTTCTTTTTGTAATTTTCTCTAATTTTATTTGCGTTTTCTTTTCAAGAAAGTTAAAAGTTTGTTACGTTTTCGAAAACATACTATGAGATTACATCACATTTTTCTCAATAAAGAGGCCAATTTTCGACGGGAAGTAAAATTCCAGCACGTTTCCTCTTTCAAAACCCTTACGTGGAAACAACTGTATACTGGGTTGGAAAAGAAAGCCGAATCGAAGTCGCTATCGATTTGAAATATTATCGTGTTACGAGGACTTCGCTTAGGAAACAATAGAAACAGAGATACTGGCCGTATATATCGATTGTAACAATGACAGCACACATGAATAATAAGGAAGGCTGTGGAATACCATATAAATTGCAGTTTTTCACTATTTTCGTGTAATAATGTTATTAATGTTGTAAAATAAAAGTATACGAATAATCTATACTAATAATAAATCTGTAGCCGAAATTTTTCTGGTAATTTTCGATTTTCCAAAAATAATTGGTCCTAACATATATAATTAACCACCCTGAAACCGAAAATCGCTTTTTTGAAATGTTTGTTTGTATGTCTGTCTGTCTGTCTGTATGTTTGTTACCTTTTCACGCGATAATGGCTGAACCGATTTCGATGAAAATTGGAATATACATTAAGTTTGTTGTAACTTAGATTATAGGCTATATGGCATTCAAAATACATTATTTAAAAGGGGGGTTATAAGGGGGCCTGAATTAAATAAATCGAAATATCTCGCTTATTATTGATTTTTGTGAAATATGTTACATAACAAAAGTTTCTTTAACAATGATTTCTGATAAGTTTTATTCTCTGAAAAATTTTGATAGGACTGATATTTAATGAGATAAATGAGTTTTAAAATTAAAATAACTGCCATCTAAGGCCGTGTATTGAAATAAAAAACAAATGACTTCGTCTATAAGGGACCTTGGACACAACAATCGAAAGCTATGAAACATAGCCTACAAACAATGTTTCTGTGTTTGTATGAAGTAATATAGGAAGCTAAATTAACCGATTTGTTTAAATAATTATTATTTCATCATTGGAAAGTGTAGTTTCTCTAGATGGACATAATGCTATAATGTTATTACAGTAACTTGTGAGTGAATCGAGGACAGGTAAGATTAAAATAGCTTCTTATGCACAGAAAACTTGATAGGTTATTCTGTATATTCATTTCCTGTATTTCTTATAATAATATTTATGAACATATTCATTTTTATCTCAGAGAATTAACAAACAACGAGAGTGTATTGATTTAGTATGCAGTAATAGTACGTTAGCTTAGCAATCCATTATTTTATAATTCAAATTTTAACTATGCTCAATTGAATCGTGTTAAAATACACAAAACATATATGCAATAAATGCAATGCAAAAAAATTGGGTAATGAGCCAAGCAGATTATGTTGCGCTGTTGTAAAAGTTGTTCTTCCTGAGATTCAAGAGCTCCCACAACAAATTAAAAACTTTCTAATTCGAGTACATCCGTTATCAACACGCTTTTTCATAATATAATATAATATAAACATAATAATAAATCTGTAGCCAAAATTTTTCTGTTAATTTTCGCTTTTCCAAAAATAATTGGTAATAACAATTAAGAAACATGTTAAAGGAATTGTCATTGCACCAAATGAGTGTCTCTGGATCAAGATGATCGCATTTTAATTATTTGGATGCAATTTAAATTAAGTGACATATTAAACGATTTATCCTTCTATCAAACACGAATGTTCCGTGGATCAAATGTCCTATTTTAATTATGTAATTACTTTATATTTATTTCTAACGGGTGCAGCGGAGCGCACGGGTACGGCTAGTTAAAAATAAATTCATATTAAATAATAAGGTGCATATGTCATAAAAATCGTATTTACATGTTTTTAAAAAACGAATATTAGGAAAATAACCTCACCATGGTTACTAAAGTCCTCAGAAAACGATATAATTTCGTATCGGCATTTCTTTTGCAGCCCAGCGTACGTGTTTTTCAAGCAGGGAGGAATAAAAGCTGAAGAATGCGTAATGTTATGCATACTGTACACCTGGTGTCGTACCTCTCTGTATTTCATACGTAAAAGTGAAAAATATAAAAGCAAAAAACAGAAGAAATCACCACTTACACATTGAATATGGTGAATCCGGGAAAAAGTATTGTTATCACAACAGCATTTTGTATAATTAATTAATGAGACATTGAATACAAATGTCACAACAGATGGCAGACACGTTGTAAAGGTCACTTCAGCATCTGCGTCCATTAGAATGACGTCATGGTCGATCAGTCATGGATCGGAGCCCAGGTTCCTCAGAAAAATTCTACAGGTTCAACAGTGAAGCTGGCAATGCACTGTCCACAACATGTCCCCTTGGCAAGTCGTATCACCACAGCTTATGATGGCGATTGTGAGCTCAGGTTTGGAGGGGACGACGGGCTATAATCAAACGAAACAAAATTCCATAGTTATCTTACAGAGACTTAAAACTACTACTGGGTGTTCATTTCAAAGTGTGTCATGACGTCACTGTTGTTGGGTCACCGATTTGAAGCGAGTTTCAGCTTATATGTTAGAGAAGTTGCCTATTATTTAAGGCGTTCTTCAATCTGAACTTGAGAACGTGTACGGTATAACTTGAACGTCGTAGCAACAGATGGCGGTCTGTACGGTCTGTGTGCTACCATAACCTCTTTCGAACTGTGTTTTGCGCAGGCAAGTCGTACGCAGGGTATTTGTTATCATCGGTTGCGTACGGTAACATTCCACAACACAAATCAAATGCTCCGTGTCCATGTTGACCGTCGAAGTTAATGTCAACAAATACGTAAGTAATCGTCTTAACCCTCTCCCCATATCCCGACAGTACGTATTTCCAAACAGTTCACATTCCTGCCACTACCGGCGTTACCGTACGTATCGGTACGTACTCTTTAGAATGAACGCCGTACTTGCTAGGCAGCTTTTCTGCCTCTTAGGTTATACACCTCTGCGGAAGTGTAGGAAGATTGAATTCTCTAGGCTCATCGGCTAGCCACATGACGGCATACAGCGAGCCATGACACATTTTGAACTGAACACCCAGTATATTATACAGGGTGTTTAATGTAAAAAACAAAATAATAATAATAATAATAATAACAATAACAATGATAATAATAATAACACTAATAATAATAATAATAATAATAATAATAATAGTCAACGAGTCAAAATCAGAAAAAGAGATAAAATATCAGGCGAAAATGGAATAGCGAGAGGAGTACACCAAGGATGCCCTTTATCACCTTTCCTGTTCAACATATAGGAAAGGATTTAGTGAAGAACTGTTCTCAGATCATGTGAGGAGTGATAGTAGGAGGAAGACGAATAAAATGCAAAAGATTTGCTGCTGATATGGCGTTGTTAGCAGAAGAGAAGACAATACTATAGGACATGCTACTGGAGTTAAATAACAGCTCTGAGCAGTATGTGATGAAAATATATGCAAACAAGACGAAGACCATGGTTATAGGAAGAAAAACAAAGAAGGTAAACTTGCGACAGCTTCAGATACTTGGGTGTACTGTAAGCAGTGAAATGAGCTGCATTCTAGTAGTCTAATAAATGTTGATGCCACGATGATCTTTCCTACAATTTAAGTTATTTGTTAATTTATTTATATGATTTATTTTTACTGGTACTGGCAGACTTAAAGCCATAAGATCTTCTCTTCCACTCAACCAGTATAAAAATACATAGCAAATATAAATAACATCATTAAAGAAAACAATATAACACCAACAATAATAATAATAATAATAATAATAATAATAATAATAATAATAATAATAATAATAATAATAACAATGTTTTTAGTTACATGTAATTCTAAAGAGTTAAACAATTACAATTTAGTGTTAAATAAGACAATTTGGATCGAAGGAATGATTAACAAAATGAAGAAAAATTGATATATTAAAAATAAATATTGCACATATGTAATATTTGAAGAAAGGTCATATTCTACAAACGAAAAGCAGTCTTTCTAACAACCGCTTTTGAAAGTAGTAAATGTCTGGCAGCCCCTTACACTACACATACTAAAATACGTTATTTTCACTATTGCACTATTATAAATAATGACGCTTTTGTAATAGTATATTACGATACAAGGTTCGGAAGTGCTTTTACAAAATCGTTTTTCAATTTCCGAGATTTTGTAATGTACTTCACAAACGTGTATTGTACAGTATTTTTTGCAGATAGGCTAGTATATTTCGAAAATAACATTTTTAAAAATCTTAATATACATATCTCTGATCACACTATGAACAGCTGACTGATGTTAGCAGTCTGACCAACATACAAACTTCACCATCAACTTCAATGTGAAAGAGTAAAAAATGATTCAGATACTTGTAATATTTCGTGTTCAATTGGAATAATATTTATTTGTTTTTGTTAAGTGAAGCTTGAATTGTTTAAATAGTTCAGTACATTTCAAGTGCAGTGATCTGTTTCGTATAATGTATATTAATTAACACTGTCTTTTTCGTACGAGTTTTACGTGCATTGTAGGATTATAGCTTACATAGAAGGCAGTGGTTTTCAGTAGAACTCTAGTTATTTGTAATATTTCAACATACTTATCTAGGTTGGCAACTCTGAATTTAGTAAAATCAACTTTCAATCGTTGCGGCCGTTTGCTGTAACGACGAAAAAAAACACTATCGTGCAAAAACATTATTTACACTATTGCATAGAATTTAGAAAATAAGTAGGCCGAAGTATTATGAAATAAAATATCTTGCACTACAATATACAATACTGTACATTGTAAATAATGCTTGATCAATGTACGCATACATTCTTTATTATTATGTAAATAATCAAAATAGCGTATTGTAGTAAGTGTAAATAGTTTAGTTTTTAAAATCTTCATTGAACATCATCAATCACCATCTCTATTCATGTTTATAATATTCATTGTATATTATTTATTTTCACCACATCTTGTCGCAGAATATTCTTTTTTAAAATTTCATTATGTGTTTTTTCAACATTAATTTACACTTTTATTTTGTTCGTTTGAATTGATTAGGATGCCGATATCTTAAATCCAAGATTTGGACGGTTATCATTTCGATTTGATTGATAGGCCCTATTAGTGTAATTGTTAACCCTTAAATTGGCAAAACTTCATTTCTCACACTAGTTTATTAAACCGTGTCGGACCGTAAAGAAAACAATTATCGCAATGTCTATATTTTATATGTTGTGCAATATCATAGTATTGTGAAATTTTTATT